>NW_015165923.1:6231-46806 GCF_001447785.1 Gekko japonicus
GTGTCTCAAACACTTGCCAGTGCCTGTAGGACAAAGCCATGATAAAGAACTCTAGAGGCTTCCTGTGAAACTCTAGCCTGCTGTTTCCTAAAAGCTATACTGTTCTGTAAGTTCTGATGTCTTTTGGCACAGTGTTAATGCTTAGCACATTTAAGCCTTGGTGCAACATTTTGTAATGCTCATAAGGTCCCCAAGTCAAAGTAAGCGACTCAAGACCAGAGCACCCAAATATTCCACCAAAGGCAGAAGGTGGATTGAGCTAAAGAGATAGAGATTTAAGCACTGTCTCATTAGGATCACGCCACTGGCTCTTAAAGGTGCTCCAACTGGGCCGGGAAGTTTTTTTGGCTCTCTGGGGCTTGAGCAATCAGTGGGAAGAGACCTTGGGGTGACACTGGGCTCTGGGGTAGGGGGATTTGGAGTCCAAGCTGAAATCTAGTTATACCATTCAGGGCAAGAGAGCAGACCCAGTTTCCTGGGGCTTCTTGAGGACAAGCAAATACTGTTGGGGGAAAGCAGGACACAAATATTTTGATAAACAATACTTGTCCACATAAAATACATCGGCAAACAAAGTCACAATCCATCCTGTCATGTGAACATAGAAAATCCTGTTCCAGCAGTTGCCAATATTACTATTAAATCTAGTTATACCATTAGCAGCTCTATTTTTTGTATTGATCTTCACCATAAATTATCTAATCTATGTTACGCAGAGGCAGGAAATGGCAAACCCACTCTGACTGTCTCTTACCTTGACTTGGACGGCCCATGCTTGCCCGATTTCATCAGATGTTGGAAGCTCAGCAGGGTCAGTCCTGGTTAGTTCTTGGATGGGAGACCATCAAGGAAGTCCAGGGTTGCTACGCAGAGGCAGGCAATGGCAAACCCCCTCTGACCGTCTCCGGGCTTGACCTGGATTACTCTATTACTCTGGTAAGTGGTTAATTTCACCAAACTATACATTTCCTTTACTTTCAGCGACCGTTTCTTGTAGATTAGGGGTATTATTTTGTTTCCAATACGTAGCAAGAACCATTCTTGCAGCAGTAATCAGTAAAGTGGCTATTTGCTCTGGGAACGTTAGGAAGATAATTCAGCAATAATGTATCTGGCTTATAAGGAATTTGTATACCCAACCTCATTGATAATAATTTCACATGACCACCACAAGTGGAAAAAAAATCTGCCTTGTCTTCATTACAGAACCAACATCTGCTGGGATTAGACTTATACATCTTTGCCAGCCTTATAGGAGATAAATGCCATCTATGAATCATTTTCAGCAAGTTTTCTCTAAAAGAGAGACAAACTGTAAAATTAGTGGCACAAGTAAAAATAGATCTCCATGCTGAATCATCTAGAAGATTACCTACACTTTTATGCCACCTACACTGAAAATACTGATCAGGTTTGAGTAAGATTTTCAATAAAGATTTTCAATAAATTTTCAATAAAGATTTTCAATAAAGATTTTCAATAAACATACTTGGAAAAAAAAGCTTTACCGTTTCCTAAAAGTAGGTCCTCAAACTCTGTTGTAGGTCTCAAGATAGCATTTTTGTACCAGTTTACAGAGGTAACCTCTGACTTGAAGATATTAAAATATTGAAATGTTGCACATCATCATATCTTTTACATCACTATATGGAAGTACTTGGTTATCAATTATAAAATTTCTATAAGTACTATATCTTGAAAATTCCCATCTTTTTAAAGCGGAAATTTCTGAATCTGTCTCATCGATCATGTCCCTAAAAGAAGAAGCTAAAGGAGAAAATCTTGATGACAATTTGTTTTTAACTTGATTCCATACACTAAGTATAGCATTTATGATGGCATTATCATTATTATAATACTTCTTCCTATTTTTGTTTCTTATCCAAGGCCAAATCTTCAGAGGTACCCTTACAAAGGATTGTTCTATAAAGGCTGGAGTATTTTCAACAATATTTGATAACCAGTCTTTCAGCCAATTTAACCAGGTAGCTTAGTAATATAATTTAAGGTTGGGTACCTCTAAGACACCATTTAATTTTTTATCATACATATTATTGCATCATATCCTAATTTCTTTTTATTCCAATAATGATTGCTACTCTCTTAACATCTTTACTAGGAATTCAGCTGGGAGGTTACCAAATAGAAATTTTAGTTTAGGGAGAACCATCATTTTTATCATATTAACACATCCAAAAAGGGACGTATTTAAAGTTTCCCAAATATGAAGCTGCTTTTTTATTTCAGCTGTCACTGGATCACAATTGATTTTATAAGACTATTATTCTTCTTTAATCTGATACCAAGATACCTAATTTGACTGGACAACTTCAAATCCAAAATCCAATTATCTTTTTTACACAAATTTAGATTTGTATTAAGACAAACAATATCTGATTTATCTGAATTCAATTTGTACCCAGAAACACTCCCATATTGTGTAATAAGGTTTTCTAATACTCTACTGGATTGTTCAATATTTAAGAAAATGACAACATCCACATAAAGACCAGATCTTCAACGTGGTCTCTGTGCTTCACACCTATGGGATTCAGTGCGCACGCACTGAATCGATCAGTGCTGTAGCAAGCTCTTTTAACGGATTTTCGTGCCCAGTCCCTCGGGCATGCGCAGGAACCCCACCTCGCATGCCCAGAGGGGTGGGCGCGGACATCCCGCCAGTTCCTTTTTTACCACCGCGTTGGAAAGACCTCTTTCTTCATCGGTCTGATCGGTTCGCGGTTCGCTTTTGCCTCACAGCTCTTAGGAAGTATTTCCATACTTTATTTTTTGTTGTTGTTTTAGTTGTTCTTCAAAAACTTTTTAAAAAACTTTATTTTCTTCTGAGGGGAATTTACCTCAGGCCTTCGGGCTACCCCCCCCAACCTCCAGTTCACTTCTTTATAGAATAGATGCAAGCGTTGTGGTAGCAAACTTGCTCCTCCTGACCGTCATACCCTCTGCATTTTTTGCCTTGGAGAGTCTCACAAGCCAGAGTCCTGTCGTCACTGTGCTCGCTTCTCCAACCAAACGAGGAAGAACCACGCTGTGTGCCTTAAAGTGGCACTGCTTGAATCGGCTCTTGCTCCTGCCTCAGCGATGGAGGAGAGACCGTCTACATCGACAGCTCCAGCATCGAGACCTGCCTCCGATGTCGACCGCCCAACACCGAAGCTCCCGATATCGAAGGCACAATCGTCCACCTCCACGCCAGTCAAAAAGAAGGCTAAGGCAAGTACAGAGCTTAAGTCCGCAAAGAAGGGCACCTCCAAGTCCCTTAAGGCGGCGAAGAAGGGGAAGGAAGCGGTGCCTGCACTGGGTGATGCCCCTATAGTGCCTCCCACTCCAACGGCAGTATCGATATCGGAGGCCCAAGTCCCTCCACCGATACTGACCATCCATGTATTGGACTCCCCTGTCCACCAAATGGAGCCTCCTTACTCCGACATCGAAACGGTAGAGCTCCTAAGTCATCAGATGGATGCAGAGCATTCTCCATCTCCTTCTCCGTCGTTGACATCGACGGTATCGGAAGCTCCCGACATCGATCCACATCGATCCATATACCTCATGTGACACGCAGCGTCACCCTCCTTGTCTGCACACTCAATCTGTCGATATCGACGACTGACATTACAGGGACAATGCCAGCAGACAAGCTCCTGCTTTGTCTCCCAGACGTCCACAGTCCAGAAGTCGCTCCCCCAGAGTCTTCCTACCCCCCCCCACAACCAATGTCGTGGGATCAACGACAGTTGAGATACCTCTATGGGGCTTATCCACCATCCATGGTCCGGTTAACTCCAGCGAGCTATTCTGATTGGGATCGTTATTTGACCCACTCCATTCATAGGTCGAGATCCCCCCACAAGTCGAGACCTTCAGCATCTCTGTCACATCCTCCTGTAGTCGATCCGTCTCACCATACTCTGGAACCAAGTTGTCCTCTCAATCCTCTGGTCACTCCAAACCCTGTCGTTCCTGTCATCCAAACGAAACCAGTACCTTCTCAACAGGACACTTCAGTCCACACACCACAACAAGACTCCTCTGACTTCATGGAAGAGGACTCAGATACAGAGGCTTCTGAGGCTCATACCTCTCCTGACCATACATCTCCCAACCAGGATGTTGCGGAGGACTTACCTGTATCTCCATCTGACAACCTTACCTCTTACACTGATCTAGTCAAAAGAATGGCCCACTCTTTAGGTCTCTCTGTCGTCCAGCAACATCCGCAGTCAACAGATGCAGTTTATGATATAATTCAGCTAGATGCCTCTTCCACCTTGGCATTGCCCATGTCTTCAGTCCTTCTGCAGGCAGCAAAGACACGATGGCTAAAACCTTCGTCTGCTCCTGTGTCCACAAGACGATTGGACCACATGTACAGAGTCCAAGAGTCAGATGCCGAATTTCTCTTCTCGCACCCTCAGCCAAACTCTATGGTGATAACATCTTCCTCCAAATCCAAGAGAACGCATAAAGGCCTTAATAATTAAGCTATTACTTGATGTATTTGTGCCATCTATCAGCTTTATTCCGGCAACTGTTTCTTTACCTTGCTTCATTCTTAACCTCATTGCTAATAACTTTCCAGTCTTATCACCAACTTCAAAGAATCTTTGCTTTGTATAAAGCATCTTTTTATGGAGGGAGATCGTATCAACTTGGTCGAGTTTATTCTTCTCCTACTTAATCTCCTTCAAAAAGCTTTCTTGTTGATTTTCTTTATATTGACTTTCTAGAGATGATTTTTTGAAGACAATCATTCCTCTCTTTCTCTCTAATTTATTAAGATACAAGGCAGAACTTATAGCCATCCCTCTAAAGTATGCTTTAGCTGCTTCCCATATAATAACTGGGGAAATTTCAGGTTGAGTATTTAAAAAAAAAAAAGATTCTAAGTCTTTATAAAGCTTCTCCCTTGTTTTTGTGTTATTCAGTACTTCTTCATTTAAATGCCATGATTTTTTTGGAGGAATTTCGGTTACTTGTAAGTGAATAAATTGGGGCATGATCTGCATAAATAAAACTTCCTATTGCTGTTTCTTCTATTTTATTCACTAATGTTTTAGAAACCAAGAAGAAGAGAGATTGGATTTATACCCCGCCCTTCACTACCCAAAGGTGTCTCAGAGCGGCTTACAAACTCCTTCCCCTTCCCCTCCCCACAACAGACACCCTGTGAGGTAGGTGGGGCTGAGAGCTCTTGACAGAAACTGCTCTTTTTCAAGAACAGCTCTTATCAGAACTACGGCTTGCCCAAGGCCATCCAGCCAGGTGCAAGTGGAAGAGTGGGGAATCAAACCCAGTTCTCCCAGATTAGAGTCCACGCACTTAACCACTACACCAAACTGGCTCAAACCAAGAATGAACCAATCCTGGAATAAACATTATGAACCTGTGAGGCTGAAGAGTTAAACCCTCTTTCCTTTCCCTAGATGGCCTTGAGCCAAACTGAGGCTGCATAAACCTACAGATTACATGGATGGGATGTGTGACTTTAATCTTGGGGTTCAGGCAAAATGCTTTCAGGTCTAAGTAGTGATTCCCCAGGCAAACTTGAGCTGTAGCAACTCTCCTTTTCAAAATTAAGATCTACAATAAGCAGCTCCAGGATTTTGGACTCAGTAAAAGGTAACATTTGTGTCAGCTAGTCACTCAGTGGTCTGGCTTGGACAAGCCACTGCTTCAAACTGTAGGGTGTTCAGAGGATTAACAAAGCACTGAATTTAATGTTCTAGATACCTATTAGAATAATGTGAGTGGTAACTAAAACCCAGTTAAAAGATCTTGCAATAGTAATGCAAATTGTTTGTCAGATCACTGCCCTTGCCCCCCCGCCAGATCTCTAGTTAGCTGACTGAAAGCAAAAAATGAGACGGAGGGTTGAGAATTCTATATTTATGTAGTGATAAACTCTCTAAGTAACACGTTGTCAATGTAGGTATTAAAACAATGGCAGGGATAGCAATGGGGCACCCCATGGGCCAGATCCATCGCCGAATCCAATTGATCTGGCTCCTAGTAAACCAGATCCAAAAAATAGAGTTGCCAACTCTGGGTTAGGGAATTCCTAGCAATTTGGGGGTAGAGCCTGTGCAGAGTGGAATTTTAGGAAGGAGCTCAGCAGGGATGTAATGCCATAGAGTCCCCGTCCCCCCCGAAGCTGCCATTTTCTCCACAGGAACTGATCTCTGTCGTCTGGGAATCACTTGAAACTACAGAACACCAGGCCCCACCAGGAGGTTGACAGCACCACTAATGAAATATTCATAAAAGTTGTCCACTGTTTAAAGAAGAAAAAATATTTTCAAGTAGTAAGATATAGAAATAGTCAAGACTTCAATGTTACACCTCCGTTTGGGCGGTACTTAAATACTGCAGCCATGCCTACGTTCTTGTTTAAAGCCATTTTTTAAACAAAGGAATAAAAGAGAGTTACTAAGGGTGAGTTCAGATGGGCAGCTAATACCGCAATTGGCCCAGCTCTAATCTGATCCCGATCTTTTTTTATCCGGTGTTGCATGACCAGACAGCTCCCATTACCATGTGCGTACTCCGCAGTGGATTGTCTAGATGGCATACACCTGAAGGAGCCACACGGTCAGTTTTTTTTTTTAAACTGTTTGCGAATGCACACCCGCGCCTCAACGTGTACTTGTTTTTTTGCGCATGCACGGAGCTGAATGGTTAAAGCACCAGCAGTGGTACCTCCCTCTAGGTACCTTTTTAATTAACGCAATTCATAAAATTCACGGGCCATTTAGAAACATGAAAGTGTCCGGAACTTTTGAGCAGAGTTCTGCAGCTGTCGCGCGTTTACACATTTATGCGCATATCACTAAGAATTTTTTTAAATGGCACCCGCTCGGGATGGTCTGACGTCAGACCATCGCAATGGGAGGATTGCACACTGGAACGATCAGACAGGGGAAAGTCTGCAGTTGGCCCATCGGGAAGCGAAAACTCCAGACTTTAACTAGTATCTTTTAAGTACGGCTCAGAAGCGTGGCAAAATTGGATGATCACGGAAGAAGCACGCTTCCCAGATGTTGCTGTCTGGGCATTACCTTTAAATCCTCCAGGCACTCGTGCCTGGCACGGATCTAAAGACCCGTCTGATTGAGACCACAGTCCCCTAGAATAACTCCATTTATTGTTCGTCTTTCTCACCGAGACCTGAGACAGATTGAATAATTTTTTTAAAAAAAATGCAGTAAAAACCGTGTAATGCATTATAACAAAATTGCAACAGAACTGGATTCCATATCTAGAACAGTACAGTTAAAAAAAATGGCAGGTAAAACTGAATGCATGTGTGAATTAGTGAATCTTGGTTATGTAGAAGAGGGAATATTGGCTATAGTTATGCACACTGAAAAATAAACACTTCCATTTGCTACACTATCTTCTGCAGTACTGCTAAATATGCAGAAGGAGTCCTGTAGTCGTTTTATCCAAAGGAGAGCATATACTTGGATGTGTGAAACCACGATAGTAAACAGACCTTGAGTAAGATTACACACAATGGTTAGGAAACCAGCTACTGTGAGCGCCAGGCAAGCAGCAACATGACAGTGTGTAATAAGAGCTGTGTTTGTAAAATGCTGCAGTGTTGAAGGATTGTGTCTTGGATTTCCACAGAAGGCTCTCAAAGATTTAGTTTATTACTTGGCAACCACGTAACTGGCAATTCAGGCTGCAGCTTGGAGCTTCTGTGGCCCCAGCTAGTCTAGAAAGAGGCATTCGCTCGACAATGGGAGTCACACAACAGTTTATAGTGCTATGGGTTGGTCTGTTAATTCCACATGTATTTAATGTATTACCTGCAGCATCTGCATAAATTTACTGGGCAGAGAAAGTGCTCTTGGTGGGATTGCAAATTGAAGGGCTTCAGTTTTATCTCTCTAAAAGGTGTGTGAAAGAAGTTGCCCCTCCAGCTTCCAGGAGCGAATTAGGACCTAAATGAAGAAAGCTATGACTGGGTCTAGACTAGAGGATAACAAGACAGAGCAGTGTTGGGCTGCTGATGTCAAGAGAAGGATCACTGAGGAAGTCTTAAGTTGAGCATCTCCAGCAGGTAGCTCACAAACAACTGCAAACTTGCCTGCTGCTATGGATAATCTCATGCATCCTCCAAAAGACCCAGGGAAAGGCTGTAAAAAGATCTGCTCTAAGCTTTAAAAGGTGGGGTTTTTTTATTTATAGGATATTCTCTGTGTTATTTAGCAGATAGCTTCATGTTTAATGCTCTTCCTAGTCTGTAGGACAAAACAAAACTTGGTAACTGTCCAAGGGGTGGTAGCCCCATCCCCACACTCTTCTGCACCAAAAGAGACTCCAGCAGGGAACAGCTTTGCCCAGGTATCTCCGAGGCAGGCAGTCCAACAAGAGACTGTGGAGAAAGGGGCAAGGGCAAGGCTGCACCTAGAAATGCCCCGGCAGCAGCTTCAGAGCCTGACATGCCCAGCACAGACCTCGGATGGGAGGCGGGGTCTAAGCAGCAGGCTGCACCTGGAAACAGGTCAGAAGAGGAGGCCAGCAGCAGCCAAGGCATCCCTGGGCCTGTGCAGGCAGACAGAGCGGCCTCTTGAAATCACAGGGGAGAGCAGGGCAGGACAGGGGAAGGCCCAGCCAGGGATGCCAGTGGCCCAGATTCCCTTAAATCACTATCAGCCTGCCCCTGAACAGAGGGCATTGTGGGTGTCCAGGGTCAGCCTGCACTCAGACAGTCTTTTTATTAGGCCAGCCCAGGGAAGGCCAGGGAGGAAAGGAAAGGCTGCTGGCCAGAAAGTGGGTGTCTAGGGCCCCCCCCCCCCCGAGTTCTGAGAGACCCTTCCTGAGGCTCAACTGACAGCAAGGAGGACCCGGATGGCACAGTGGCCCTGGACCCCATCCTGGATGAGGAAGAGCTGGACAATAATGTATCAGTGTTTGTGTATGTAGGAGGGAGTAGCCTTTGTTAAAGGAAAGGTGTGTGGCATCTATTGTAGGATGTTACTGAAACCTAAACGTTCCATATGCTTTCTGCCCTTTTCTTTTGTATTAAGTGGACTTGATGTTCTTTTCAGCTAGGGGAGGAAACCCCCCCCCCCCGAGATATCTAATTATGTGCAGTTCTCTGGAATAATATTGTGTTGTCATGTACCTTGGCTTGCAGCATTAGACTTGGCACGTAGGTGTCTGTACCTTTTGCAAGTACATTTTGAGCTTGTCTTGCAAAGGTTAGAATACACCTGCCAAATTCCCTCTTCCTTACAGTTTGATGTATGGCAGCCTGTATTAATAAATCTATACTGTTGAATGTGTGCTCTCCACATCTGAAAATCAAACAGTTCTTCCTTTTCTGTTAAAACAAATGCTGGAGATTAGATTTACACGCTGTGCATACATTAGCATTTTGTCACCAATGAGGTTACACTTCTGCAGTGAAATGTTTGACATTAAAAATCTAATTTAAGTTGTTGCTCGATAGCCCAGCAATAATTTTGAGAATCCCAGGGGAAGCTCTATTAAAGAATCTGGGATAACTGCTTCTGTCCTCCCAGGATTTTTAATGGATACATTCATGGAGAATAGGTACATGAATTACAGCAGCATACTCAAGGTAGCGCAGGCTAGTCAGATCTTGGAAGCTAAGCAGGGTCAGTGCTGGTCAGTATTTGGAAGGAAGACCACCAAGGAATACCAGGATCGCTCCACAGAAGCAGGTAATGGCAAGCCACCTCTGAATGCCTCTTGCCTTGAAAACCCCGTGGGGTCACCAGAAGTTGGCTGCAACTTGATGGCAAAAGGGGGGGGGTCTTAGGGGCTGGGTCTCAACTGTTGCAATGGTTGCAACCTGATGAGGCTTATTGTGCAGGGCTATTTTGGGGCAGGAATGGAGTTCCGGCTGGCTCCCAAGTTGGCCACACCCAGCAGGAACTCATTAGGATTGGCTACATTAGGGGTGTGTGGCCTAACATGCAAAGGAGTTCCTGCTACAAAAAAATCCATGGGTTTTGACAACAAACAAGGTAAATAGAATAAGAAGCAAAAGGTGGGTGTGGCTAGATAACCACACTTATGGTAACATGGGGGTGAGGCCTAATGTGCTAATGAGCTGTGCTGTCAGAGGTGTGGCCCAATATGCTAATGAGTTCCTGCTGTTGGGTGTGGCCTATTATGCTAATGAGTTCCTGCTGGGCTTTATATACAAAAAGAGCCCTGTTGTGGTCCAATGCTGACTAGAAATGCAGAGGCAATCTACTGCCTGGTTGCAGCAGAGGAAACAGAGACCAAGAATGTCATGTTCTCTGAGCTACCTCCTCCAGATACCTATTCCACTGGAAAATGTGTAGTTATCACAGGGAGTTCTAGGACAGTCTTCCATTCCCTGATATGAAAAATAGTGGAAGATCCTTGATGCTTTTTTCTTTTTGACAAGCTGACACTGTTGGGGGCAAAGAGGACTGTGAGAGTCCAGTGTAGCCACTATTGTGGGGCAGTGAAAGTGAGGAGTTGCAAGGGGGGGGAGAATGGAGGCATGATTTCAGGAAGAGAGCCAATGAACATCCTGTGCACTGCACAAGAGTCCATAAGACTCACCCCTGAGTATACTGCAGCTTATTGGATGCTGGAAACAAAGAGGAGAAGGCCATCCCTTTGTACCTGGCTTCCCAGAGACATTTTTCTGGTTGCTGATGTAAATTGAGTGATGGATTACAGGGAGCTTTTTGTCCAACTGAAAAGGCATTTCTGAAAAGGCATTTCTGTCCAATTGAAAAGGCATTCTGTCAAGAACTCTTATACATGGTCATGAGACAGGAAGAAAGGGACTCAGTTAGGACCTCCATGGCAAGTGCATGCAGGACATTGGAGGACTAACTGACAGGAGCAGGACTGGGGGGAAAGAGAAAGAACTGATTTCACTGGATGTGGGGAAGAGAGGGCTTTCCCACATTCTCATTTTTGTCACTTTTGTGTTCCTGTTGCTTCAGGGTTTCTTTTTTTTCTGTTCTGAACATGTTTTACTCTCTCTAGTGGTCAATTTGATATTACATTGGTGTATGTCCACAGTACACAGATTTAATAATTGATATAACAACAAGAATTGTGTTTAAAATCCTGAGCTCTAACAATTAAGCTACCACTACACAAAACCACTACAGATACAATTCAATAGTACTGGTGGAGCAATTTGTCTGGTTAATTCAAATAACAAACAAGATTCTGGCATGCTAACTAGTTACGAAACCCCTGAGTGTGAAGCTGGATGTTCTTGGTTGACTATATTGATGTGATTTTGTACCCTTGTTTACAGTTTAGGTGTGGTTCCAATACAGTTGTCCTTTTATCACTTTATGTCCAAAGTAAAACATATGCTGGACATAAAGCGATGAAAAATTGAATCGACCACTAGAGGGAGCACAAACATGCAGAACAGAAGCCTGCAGGGACATATGCTGGACATAAAACGATGAAAAATTGAATCGACCACTTAGAGGGAGCACAAACATGCAGAACAGAAGAATACCCCCCCCAAGCAACAGGAACACACAAGAGACGAAAATGAGAATGCAGAAAAGCCCAGTGCTTGCCAGAGAGAAGACAAGGGAGAGCTTTTGCCTAGAACGGATCTGTGTATCTCTCTGCTTATCCTCTCTGCTCCTTTCAGCGTGACTACAAAGAGAGAAAAGATATGGTGCTTTTGTCCTCTATACATATGAACTGGTATAAGATTCTTCTAAACGGCTGCAAAAAATTGCATTTGTGTAATGGTTTGTAGTCCAGAAGACAAGGCTCCTCTCTGAGTTGAAGACTACTGGCCCAGAAATATTGGAAGTTTTAGATTACTAGTCTGTACTGAATAATGCACAATTTGTTACCCATCTCTCTGAATGAGCTTCACCAGCCAGGTATAAATGACCCCCCGCAGATTTAATACACTGCTAGATATGATAGAGTAAGAATTGAATTTCAAGACGCTTTTGGTGTAGGCTCTTTTTTCAAGAGCCAGTTTGGTGTAGTGGTTAAGTGTGCGCACTCTGATCTGGGAGAACTGGGTTTGATTCCCCACTCCTCCACTTGCACCTGCTGATGTGACCTTGGGTCAGTCACAAGCTCTGGCACAGCTGTCCTTGAAAAAGAGCAGTTTGTGTCAGAGTTCTCTCAGCCCCACCCACCTCACAGGGTGTCTGTTGTGGGGAGGGGAAGGGAAAGGAGTTTGTAAGCCGCTCTGAGACTCCAAGTGAAGGGCGGGGTATAAATCCAATCTCTTCTCTTCTTCTTCTTCTTCTTTAAACATAACTCTGTTTATTGTCTCACAGCACAGCTAACATCATTAGACTGCAACCTCTTCAGCCATTCCTCAAAACTACAGAGGCTGATGAGGCCCAAACAGCCCCCACTAAAAGGCACAACATCCTCAGAAATATACAGCACCCATTTCCCTTTAGCCAACACAGTCCTTTATGATATCCAACAAGATGGTCTCAAGGTTGTACTGTCAGGTATGGGATCTTGACTTGAGGTGACTGTACTTCAGTCACTTCTGCCAGCAAGGGCATGTTAACAGTCCTAACTTTGGATGGCTCTCGTGACTGAACAGGGCTTAGCAGGAACAACAAATCCAGAGTGTTCTATAGCTGGTGCCTCTGATGAGTCAGCTGTTGTCTCTCTACTTGACCATGGTTCCTTGTCAGCTGATCTACATCCTGATGCCACATGAGCCCATTTTCATATCGAATCTTGTAGGACACAGGCCCTGTGATCTCAGTAACAGTAGAAGGAACCCACTTTGGTCTGAATCCAAAGTTCCGAATTCAACTCTTGAGGTGAAAATGAGTATAGTGGTGATGTTGACAAAACAACATCTGGAGGTCATTCTTGTTTTTCTTGAAGATATTCAGTTATATCTGGATGGAGATGATCACGACAAGTTGAGACAATTCCACAAGACGTACGGCTCAGTTGTCTCCCACAATCTGCTTTAAAGCATCCTTTGCAGTCTGCACTGTTCTTTCAGCCTGGCCATTCCCTCAGGGGTGGCATGGAGCAATGGTGACAGCTCTGATGAGGTTTCTGTATGCAAATTCCTGGAACTCAATGGATATGAATGCAGGCCTATCACCCAGGCAATCCATGGGTTGCAAATAAGTTATGCAGTGCCAAGACTGTTTTTATTGATGCTTGTGATGGCACTAGACCACTCTGAGCCATTTAGAAAAGCAATCTACCACAATCTTTCCCAGAAAGAAAACCTGCAAAATCCAGATGAATTCTTGATCAAAGCTTCTTGGTTACTTCCCAAGGAAAAGAAGGGGCTCTTGGTGGGTTATACCTAGCATCCTGGCATGTGCTGCATTCATCCATGGACTTTTCAATGTCCAAGTCAGTTCCAGGCCACCAGACACACCTTCTAACCAGTGTTCCTTTTAAGCTGAGTCAGAGTGAACTCGCTCACAGTTTTTTAGCCTCCAGCTGACACATTTTTGTCTTAGCTCAGGAAGGATGGCTTCAGAGCAAACTAACTTATGCAGTAGCCAAATCACTCACCCACAACTTTAATGCCAGCAGCTCACAAAGTAGAATTTTTGCTCTCAAGACTCTACAGCTTAGAGGAAGCATTGCTTCTAACTAGTGCTTTCATGTGAACTGATTGTATTCAAGAGAAAGGGGTCTTCAATAACCCCGCAAGTTCATCAAATGACTTAGCCTTGGGAGAAGCAGGTGCACAAAGTGATCTTACTATGGCAAATGTCTGAGCCCACAGACAGTCAGGAGAACAGTTCGCTTCTGTGCAGGATTATCTATCTTATATTTATACTTAGCTTATTTATAGCCTACCTTTCTCACTGAGTCTCAAGGTGGATTACAGCGTACAGAATGAGAAAATAATACACTATAGGACATCAGATACACAATGAAAAAGAATCTCTCTGGATATGAATCCCAAGAAATAGGTTTGCTAAGGTCAAACTTATCAATGTGTCCCAGAGCAGCCATGTTGAGTACTAGAGCTGCTCTGGTTCCTGAAGGGGTTGCCAACTACCAGGTGGGGTTTGGAGATCTCCCAAAATTATAATTAATCCAAAAATGACATGATCAGTTCCTCTGAAGAAAATGGATGCTTTGGAGGGTATACTCTAAGCAGGGGTGTCAAACTTATTTATTACAAGGGCCAGATCTGACATAAATGGGACTTTGTCGGGCCAGGCCATGTGTGTCATAAAATGTAATGCCAGGTACCAAAGATACTAACTTTATAAAGGATGCTGACAAACACAATTAAAGGATTTTTTAAAACTTAAAATACAAACATGCTTAAAACAGTAACACTCGTGCCATATTTTATTTAACAGCCTTTGATAACTGACACCTCCAAAACCTCCCCCCCCCTTAAAAGATGCCTACCTAAAATGGAAAGGTGAGGGAGATAAGTGATTTGGCAATGCAATTTTTAAAATAAAACATCAAGAAAAAGCAAAAGGGTCACAACAGAAACTAAAACTAAAAACTAAAAATATAAAAGGCTTAGGAAAAATGCCTAGGAAAACATGAAATGGCTGGGCATTGCAAGCCTCCCCCCCTCCCCGGTCTACTCAGAGTGGCAGTGGCTTTCCAGTCCCCCTTTGGCTGTGTGTTCCCAAGGTTAGACTACTCACTCAGTCATCTGTTCTCAGGACCATTCAGCAGAGACAATTTGGCTCAAAACATCAGCCTTTTATTTGTAAGCAGACAACTTCAGCTGGCACACAAACACTGCAAACTGAAACTCCACTCCATTGAAATACATTGCAGCTCAAAAAAAGTTGTAAAGAAAATGCGTAATGGGTTTTCCATTAAGGTTTCTGGGCCCAGATAGACTACTCTGAGACAACCCCCAGAGGGGTTTCCTGCTGGAGGAGAAACCGGTGAAGACAAGGCCCAGCCAGCTGGGAAGTTTGGCAGCCCTAATCTCCCTCAGAAGGGTGAGGACAAGCGGAGGGTGGGGTGGAGAAGAGAGCCACGGGCCTGATTGAAGCCCTGGGTGGGCTGGTTTTGGCCCATGGGCCTTAGATACCCCTGGTGTAGGGCTTTATAGCCAGCTGAGATTTCTCCCATCCCCAAGCTCTTTCCTCAACAGGCTCCACTCTCAAATTTCGAGGAATTAGGACTGCCATGCCTCCCACTATATTGGGAGGTCTTCCACTGGCAGCCCTCTTTGCCAACTGCCACTCTGAATGGTTGCATACGAAAAACAAAACAAAACAGTGACACCAGTAATATCACTATGTCACTTCCAGGGAAGGCCTGGAAGTGACATAGGGTGGATCTAGGAATCGCTGGAACTCTCTGGTTTTAAGTACAGACTGCCCTTAAGTTAGGTTTTTCTTCCCCAGGAGGATTTCTTGTCTGAGCCACTTTGGGTGATGGTGTTATTTATGTTCATTCCTTTCAAGCGGAAGACTAAAGGAAGAGGCAGAATCTTTCAAAAATGCCTCTTGGGGGACTGTTGGGCATGTTGTTGTCATCATCTCACTGTGTTCCTCTCTTTATTCCATGCTGGCCTTTTTAAATTTGGGTTGTTATGGGTCAGTGACCCATCTGAATGCAAGTTTTCCTGTGCTCAGGTTGCATTCTGCTGTTGTTGACAGACAGAAACAGTGCAGCTCACCCTCCCCCCAGTCATTTAATGACTGCCAGCCCATCAAAGGCCCTGGTCTCTTGAGCATCTGTCCGGTCTGCTTCCCTATCACATGCCTCATTGCATGGCATTGCCTTAAATCATAAGTAGATAGTTGCCTAATAGCTCTGGGGAGGAGGAGGAGGGATGAAGTGAGCTACCGGAAGAACAAGACCCATTCAGAATGAAAATGTCTTTAAGGATAATGACTGCTTGAATTCAAGTCAATAGCACTAAACAAAACGGATGGAACAGAAAAGGCTGGGACTACAGAGTAAAACAGAGGGCCTTTCTGTCTGCATCTGAGCCATTTAAAAAGCTTCTGAGAGAACTTGGGCACATGAATGCTCTTGGTACGTAAAAAAAAAAATGTTTGTTGTTGGAATCTGCCTCCCAGTCACATCGTTGCCTTGAAGTTAGTCAGTTTATGATTCCCCCACCCATCGACCCCATCTGCAAAGCAAAACTAGGGCAGTAAATGGAGAATCGTAGAATAACACTGTGTATTTTGTACCAATGCGTTTTGAGTTTGTATTTTCTTTTTCTATTGGTTGGTTCTTAATGTGAATTTATATTTTTAAATTATATACAGTACTGTGTATCTGTAAGCCGCTTCAAGGGTCTAAATTGGCTAAGGAATCCATAATATAATGTAGTAGTAATACTAGTACTGTGTATTCCTAATTAAACCCATAGTCTTGTGGTTTGTGATAGTGTAGATGTCACAAAGAGTGACTATAGAAGATGGGGGCAGATATTCTCTATAAAATACTAGAATTCATCATTTTTGTTTCTCCTAGGATTTTTTTGTACTTTCTTCCCTGTAGCATTTATGATTTTATTCATTCCATTGTTATGGAATAAAGAAGGGATTCAAGACTGTACATCATCCCTCACCCCTTTCATCCTCACCAGAACACTGTGAGGTGGGCTAGGATGAAATACAGCATGAGGTGTCTGACAGAGCTCTTCTTACAGGGGCTACTGTAAGCTCTTGGAGGATTGGCTACATTAGGGGTGTGTCGCCTAATATGCAAAGGAGTTCCTGCTACAAAAAGAGCCTATGCTGTATTCTGTTGTCACTTTTGGTTGTACCCGGAAGTGATGTCACAATGAAGTATGAATTCCCTGATCTCTATGGTGAACACCACAGAGAGCTGGGGAAATCCTAGAGCAGGGGTGTCAAACATGTGGCCCGTGGGCCAGAACCGGCCCATCCAGGGCTCTTATCCGACCCATGAGCAACTGGCCATTACCTTTATTACCAGATGACTGAGGCTGTGCATTATGTCCCTGTATAGTGTCCCAGTGCTAATGACCAATGGGTGGTGGAAGTGGGAGGGTGGGCATCAGGGAGATACTTCAAGAAAATACTGTAAATGTTTAAAGCATGTTTGTATTTTGAGTAAAAAAAAATATTGTTAATTGGGTTTGCCTCTGTCCTTTATAAAGTTTACAAAAAGTGGAACCCGCGTAAGCTCTTGGAGGATTGGCTACATTAGGGGTGTGTCGCCTAATATGCAAAGGAGTTCCTGCTACAAAAAGAGCCTATGGGATAATTTGAATCTGTTTGCCTAGCTGGTCATTTGCTTATAGCTCGTGTAGTGTTGCACCTTCCGGGTCTTTAGTTTAGTTTAGTTTAGTTTATTATTGCGGTCTTGAGACCAACGTACAGAGTAAGCATAAAACAGTCATAATATACAAAATACAAAAAATAGAAATCTGAATTTAAGGACTTTTAAAATGTGATTCCCACAATCTAAGAATTAATGCACAGAACTCAGCAACTGAACGTGTAATTTCTGTATTCTTATCTGATAGGAGCCAGTGAAGCCTTGCTTTGTTTGTATTAATGTGACCAGGTGTCCTATCAACTAATGGGGTAATAATTTTAACACGAGCCTCCCTGTAAAATGGGCAACTGAAGAACATATGCTCTACTGATTCGACCTCTCTTAAGGGGCATAGGCATAGCCTTTCAGAGTAGGGGGTATTATTGTACCTGTCTTGAATTACTGCAGATGGAAGGGCAGAACATCTAGCTAGGGCAAATGCCCTTCTAGAATTATTTCCCTCCACTGAAGTCAAGTATATTGCTGGCTCAGTGGTGCTTTTGATATTTAACAACACCCCGAGTTTGGAAGCCTTAGAGATGTCAGATTGTCGCTCAATGCTTTGGGTCTAATACAGTCCACCTTCTGCTCTCTGTGGTTCATATACTAAAGTTCCCATTTAGATTTGGTGAAGCATATTGCCTAAGAAACTGAATAAGAAGTCCTTGGTTAAAGTAGGGGTGTCCAACATATGGCCCGTGGGCCAGAACCAGCCCATCCAGGGCTCTTATCCAGCCCACGAGCTACTGGTCATTACTTTTATTGCCAGATGACAGAGGCTGTGCATGACGTCCCTGTATACTGTCCCAGTGATAATGCATAATGGGTGGTGGAAGTGGGAGGGAGGGCATCAGGAAGATACTTTGAGGAAATATTGTAAGAATGTTTTAAGAATGTTTGTATTTTGAGTAAAAAATAATATTGTTGAGTTTGCCTGTGTCCTTTAAAAAGTTTATATCTCCTGTACCTGACATTACATTTTATGGCACGCATGGCCTGGCCCGACAAAGTGACATTTGTGTCAGATCCGACCCTTGTAACAAATGAGCTTGACAGCCCTGGTTAGGTTGTACCTCTGTCATGAACTCAGTTAAATAGCCTTAGGCAAGCTGTTCTTTCAGCCTAACATCTGCCACGTGGGAATAATAATACTGGCCTACCTTGCAGGATGGTCTGACCCGGATAGCCTGGGCTAGCCCAGTCTTGTCAGATCTCGGAAACTGAGCAGGGTTGGCCGTGGTTCGTATTTGGATGGGAGACCACCAAAGAAGTCCAGGATCGCAACTCAGAGACAGGCAGATAGCAAACCACCTCCAAACGTCTCTTTCCTTCCAAACTCTATGGGGTCACCATAACTCGGCTGTGACTTGACGGCACTTTCCACCACCACCTTGCAGTATTGTTGTAAAGATTACCAAGGTGATATATATGAAGCATTTTGATGCTAAATGTTCTGTGCTTCTCTGTCGAATTTGCTTCATTGCAAGGGAGTGGGACTCAGGATGATTTTATACTGGTGAACACTAAGGTGAGTGCCAAGAGGAGTCTGAAGTACATGTCGGTAAAATTAAGCCTCTGCGCTAGGTGCTGCTGCTCCATGAACCCCTGTGCAGCATTTAGCGCCTTCATAATCCAACAGTTCTTCAATATACAATATACTTGTGCACTTAGTATACACTTTTCATAAATATTATCCTCTGAAGTCAGACAACAGTCCCTCTAGAACAAAACAGTCCACTAAGTCTCTCGTGGTCTGTGTTATTTTCCTTCAACGAGGTTCCAGTAATTTCTCTTATTTCACGTAATCTCTTCTTCAAGGAAATTCATCTGTGACTTTTTGATAATCATAAGTAGTTTTCAAGGTTGTTATCTAGACATAACACAGATCTACCTTAGCATATTTACACTGTATCTTTAAGCAATCGCACAACTCCCATGGCAAATTCTCTCTCTGAATATTCCCCTGCAAATCTGTTTGAATTTATGGATGGTGTACGCTAAATGCCCAAGTGTATTGTATATTGTTGGATTATGCTTTGTAGCTTTGTAACTGGGGATACTGATTGATTATACTTTGAAGCCTTGTAATTGGAGATGTGTTTAGAATGTTTTCTTGTTAATCACTTTGAGCTTATGAATCGATGTAATTTATATATAACAGATACGCATAGAACAAAATAGACAGCAAAAAAGAGCATTTAAAGGTTTATAACAAATACATTTTATTAAAAGGAATATAGAATATAGTTACTTTACTAGGGAGCTAAACACAGCATTCCTCACTGAGCTTTGATCTAACAGCCGTGAGTCTTTTACTTTCATTCTGCATTTAGCTCCCTGCCAGGGCCAGCCTGCCCGCCAGGTGCACCTAGGTGATTGCCTAGGGCTCCAGAGGGAATGCCAGCCAGCCCTGTTGCTGTTCTGCCCACTCATGGCATCAGGGTCTGCCATGGCAAGGTGCTCCCAGCCCCAGTGGGCTGTCAGTGGAAAGCCTGCTCTTCCCTCCCTCAGTTGCAGGGGCAGGCCCTCTTACTCCCCCGTAGTGCAGGGGAGAGGAGAACAGACAGTGAGTTCACTGCAGCGCAGGGGAGTGGCTTCACCTCCCTAGCCTAGGGCACCAAAAATCCTTGAACCAACCCTGCTCTCCACCTCTCTTTGCCTACACTTGGGCAATATTACCCTGAGGAAGGGATAGGGTTCCCAACTGTCTGGAGAAAAAAATGTCCTGTCCCTTTAACAGAGGCTTAATGGGATGTTATTTACCTGCACACCATGAAAAGCTTCAGCTGCCCCTTTATACACTTTTTTGGGTGACTCTTGACTTCTTTGGTGGTCTCCCATCCAAATATTATCCAAGAACAGCCCTGCTTAGCTTTCAAGATCTGACAAGATTGGACTAGCCTAGGCGATCCAGGTCAGGGCATCCTGCAAGGTAGGCCAGTATTATTATTCCCATGTGGCAGATGTTAGGTTGAAAGTCACAGCCAACTTATGACCCATAGGGTGATCAAGGCAAGAGATGTTCAGAGGTGGCTTCTCATTCCCTGCCCTAGTGACCCTGGTATTCTTTGGTGGTCTCCCATCTGACAAGACTGGGCTAGTCTGAGTTATTCAGCCTCATTTCTTCAGGCCTGCTGGCAACCCTAACAAAGATATGCCAGGAGTCTTTGATGTAGCCTTTGCTACTGCTGACAGAGACAGGCATCTATGTGTGTGTATGTAAAGTGTTGACAAGTTGCAACCAACTTTTGGTGACCCTGTAGGGTTTTCAAGGCAAGAGATGTTCAGAGAACGTAAGAACATAAGAGGAGCTCTGCTGGATCAGACCAGTGTTCCATCTAGTCCAGCATCCTATCTCACACAGTGGCCAACCGGTTCCTCTGAATGGCTAACAACAGGACATAAAGGCGAAGATCTTCTGCTGATGTTGCCTCCCGGCTCTGGGATTCAGAGGTTTAGTGCCTCTGAATGTGGAAGTTCCCCTCAGAGGTGGTTTGCCATTGCCTGCCTCTGCATAGCAACACTGGAATTCCTTGGTGGTCTCCCATCCAAGTACTAACTATGACTGACCTTACTTACCTTCTGAGATCTGATGATATTGGGCTAGCCTGGACCATCCAGTTCAGATCAGGAACGCCCAGAAACAGCATCTTTCTCAGGAGGAAGAGTCCCATTCCTGAACCCAGAGTGACAGGGTAAAGGGGACTGAGGGAAGCAATATTAACTGGCATATCTTACACATGATGGGGAAAAGCCTGCCCATTTTTCTGGAAGCCAAATTAAGATAATCTACATGTACATTTTTAGTATAAAAGGAAGTATGCCTCCAATTTTAATCCAGGGGAAAAAAAGAATGATACGTCACAAAATGTGGGGAACACCAGTATGTACTGCCGCTATTGCGTACTCAAAAACTGTGCCAAATAAGATTACTTTCCTATTATTTATGCTGGCCAGGAAACAGCAGAGTTTGTTGTTTTTTGGTTTAGCAGAGTCTGTTCTCGCAGGTGGCATCCCCATACTGTTAAAACACTTGCACTGAAAGCAGCGTTTTACACCTATTGAAGTCAATCATCTTAGAAGGAAGTAATTCTGTTTAGGATCACACTGTTAGTATTTCTTATAGGTACTGGCTGGACATGTTCATATCTTCCTAGTATAATCTCTTCCTAGCATAATGGGGCTTTTGAAATTTGGCCTGCTGTGATATTTTTTAAACCACTGAATGACATGTAAAATGTTTTATTATAATTATATTGCTTGATTCCCATGTCAGTACTGGGTGTTGTTCCTAAATGACCGGTGGGAAAATGAGGCAGAGGAACTGCTTGCTCACAGATATACTATGAAGCCTGTGTCTGACCATGCCTCATACTGGCTTGGTTCATTGTCTTCATTACGGAGGAAAGATTGTTCAAAAGTGCCTATGCACAAAGCCAGAGGTCGATTCAGGGGGGATTGCGGGGGATCGCAGTTCCCCTGGGTGAGGTGCGGGGGCGGGGCACACGACGAAGCCCCACCCCCTGCTTCCGGCCGCCCCGCTTCTGGTCCTCATTCAGCCAGGAGGAGGCAGGAGAAGAGGGAGGGTAAGTTGCTTCCTCCCCACCTCTCCTCACCCCTGCCTGCCTGGGGCCAGGGAGGGCCTTCGCGGGGCTTCCTCGCACTTCTGCACCTTTAAGACTAACAAATAGCACCTTTAAGACTAACCTTTAAGACTAAGACTAACTGAGTGGTGGGTGTGGCCTTATGACACACCTCTGCTAATGAGTTCCTGCTGGGCTTTTTCTACAAAAAAAGCCCTGCACAAAGCTATGTGACACCTTACACTATAACTCAGTAGACATATGCAAGCAGGCTGGCTTATGCCTTTCCCCGCGTCCTCAAGCTCCTTCCTCTGGCATCACTCTCTCCCGCATTAGTGCCCTGCTCCTGTAGCTCATCCACAACTCTTATGAGGGATTTCCCAATGTGGTTCTCTTTTAGCAAATAACGAACAAGATTGGCTCAGGCTGGTAGGATAAAGATCTCTCTGATCACTGTAGAGCTGTCTCTTGAATGGTGAGTGGAGTTACACAGCAAGCCAGATATTTTCTTCATCAGACAATGCCTGATTGTGAAGGTCATTTAGGTCAACCTTCAGACCTGGGACCCATGTTGAACCTACAAAAACAGAAGTAATCTTCAACTGTGTATCTCTATACTCTTGTTCCCTCTCCCGTTCACCTTTTTTATTTTTGGTTTAGCATTTTTTTTTTAAAAAATATCAAGTTACTTAGGTTAATACCCAGCTTTTCTCTCCGATGGTGACCCAAAGTGGCGTACAAATACACCTACGTATAATTTAACGTTGGAATAATAATACTGGCCTACCTTTCAGGTTTGCTGTATGAAAATGAGGAAATAAGATTTACAGCTTTTCAGAATAATTTATGTATGTATGTATGTATGTATGTATGTATGTATGTATTTATTTATACCTTCGGCTTATATACCACCCTGACCCCGAAGGGTCTCTGGGCGGTTTACATAGTGGTTCAAACCAACCAATTAACCTGACTAGCGCCACATTGTCTACAGGGTGGTGACTGCCTACCAGCACCCCAGGCTAGTTGTCATCCGGCTTCCTTCCGCGGCTTCAGATATTGACGTCCTGGTGCCCTTCCTGGAGCCGATCTTCCCTGAGCAGCTTCCTCCGGCAGGTCTCGTCTTGGCGCGTGGCTCTGTGTTGGCTGCAGTTCCGGCTACTGTCCACAGGTGGCTCCGCCGTGCTGTGCCGCACGTCACCACGCTCTCCAAGGCTCCACTTTCTCCGGGCTCCACCTCCGACGTTGGTCCACCGGGTCACCAGGAACTGCTCTGCCGCCATCGTTGCCGCCACTGCCGCCAAACCCTCTACCTCCCAAGGAGGAGGGGTGCACCCTGCCACCTAGGGCAGGTACCCACTTTATCTACTTGCATTTATGATGCTTTCGAACTGCTGGGTGGATGGGAGCTGGGACGTGGGCCGGGAGCTCACCCCGACCACGGTGGGTTTCGAACAGCCGTAATAGCTGTTCATTGATGTTACTTTGCAGGCGTTCTTGCTGCCTGTGCCACCGCTCCCAAAATAAGATGAAGAGGATATGAGAAGCACCCGATCAAAACAGTTGGGCAGCTTTTCTGCCAATAAATTAAATAGGGTGTTTTTTGGGTTTTTTTAAGTGTAGAAATGAAATAGTCCCAGTGGCAGCTCAAGGTGTTGCAGTGGTCGCACAAAGAAGTTGCCAACAGTTTCAAAGTGTTTTGCCACCCCCATGTCCATACTTCGTCACTGCTGGGGGTGTCTCATTGCTGCTGCCATCCTGAGCGGGAGGAGGTTATTCTCCTTACCTCTGCTCACTTTAAAAGGGCATGGCAACTGGTGCAGAGTCTTCAAAGGATGTTTCTGATAGGATCATACAATGGTGTGGACAGAAAAGAGGCAAGGCTTCGTATCAGGAGTGGCAGAAGAATTATCCGACGTATGTGTATGGCGCTCATGCAAGCACATGCCACCTACTAACCTCAACGACAATTCACATTTCAGTTTGGCAGGGTGAGAATTGTGTGTCTTCAGCAACAAGTTATTGTCATTTTGGTAACAAACATGTTTTCTATTGCTTTAAAAAAACAGAAAGATTGTGCATAAATATCTTATAAGCTTTTGGCTATACATCAACAACCAAGTCTTTACTGAAATCAATGGAATTTTAACCCCACCCCTCACACTTGAGCTGTTAAGGATCTGTTTATTGATAAACTTGTTGTAAGGAGCAGAGTTAATATTCATAGATGACAAAACTCCCAGTTACTTCAGTGGCAAGAATGTCTAAGCCAGGCTGAAACTGATTTTTAAATATCCCTTTTCTTTCTTTCTTTTTTGCTTTTGCCCCAAGGAGGATTAGAATTGGGACCCAAAAAAAAAATGGTTTTTGATGTCATGGTTTGGATAAAACAGACAAATTGTATTTCAGGACATTGTTTGAGAATGTTTTGAAGCCTTTCCAAAACATACAGGAAGAAGCCCCTGTCAACCAAGTTAGCAGCTGTCCCTGCAGATAACAGAAGTTATGGTTACAAAAAAATTTTGCCCAGCTGTTGCATACTGGGTGACATTCTCATGAAACATACTTCAGTCTATCTTACACTGGCATCTTTGTGAGCCCTGTAAAAATAATGTCATTAACATGCTCTTACTCATTCAGAATCAGTTTAGTATATAACAGATGATGCGGTGAAATAAAAGGTATTACAGGATGGCAAATAGTGGCATTCCTACACTTCACCAGAGAGCCAGTTTGGTGTAGTGGTTAAGTGCGTGGACTCTAATCTGGGAGAACCGGGTTTGATTCCCCACTCCTCCACTTGCACCTGCTGATGTGACCTTGGGTCAGTCACAAGCTCTGGCACAGCTGTCCTTGAAAAAGAGCAGTTTGTGTCAGAGTTCTCTCAGCCCCACCCACCTCACAGGGTGTCTGTTGTGGGGAGGGGAAGGGAAAGGGGTTTGTAAGCCGCTCTGAGACTCCAAGTGAAGGGCGGGGTATAAATCCAATCTCTTCTTCTTCTTCTCACATTTACAGAGCCTTTTTATATTCAATATGCATCCAAAAATGGCTAAATTATAAATGCATTTATTCGAATTGAATTTAGAATTGGAATGCTAACCCAAAACTGAGAATAAAGTTTCCATTGCTGCTTTGAACCATTCTGCACATGTAATTGGTTGCAACTGGAATATGGGCCCTGCACACCTGGGAAGCACAGAGGTGCATGGCTACGAGGACAAGTATCACACAGTGCAGAAAGGCACCCTTGCAGATAATCTGGAATAATATCATTACAGTGTTAAGATGATGTCATGCTGATGTAGACACCCATGGAAGTAGGGGACAAAGGAACACCACCACATTTCTGGATGAACACCAATCACTCCATTTTCTGGGAAAGACCATGGGTTTCCCCTCAGAATTTCCTCTCTGAAGTGAATTGTAGAGGTGACTGGGTGATAACGCTTGGACTGTCCATGCTTCCTTCCCTGTGTGTCTGCCTGTCAAAAGGATCTCCATTTGGAGAAGAAGGTATGAATCCTTTGTACAGAGACCCCAGAAGTCTGGTAATTATAGGGTGCTTGCTAGATATGTCCTCCATGCAGTTGAGGATGCTTTGTTTCTTCGGGGGGAGGGGGGGAGCTGTGCTGGTGCTCAGTGTGTTGATTGGCTCCTTCCATGTATGGTATGATATGGTTCCCAACCTCTCACTGTGAGGGTATTAGCCACCCCTAGAGACTCAGTCCTTGTGGTAGAGCTGTAACTGAAACTTTACCACATTTTGTATTTAGTTGTTATTTGTATTAGTCTCTATTAGCTAAATTTATATTGCCGTTATTGAGCAGGTTTCCTCACTGTTCACATGATTTTTGTGTGTGTGTGTGTGTAGGTCCTTATTTATATACAATTGTTAGAAATTGCTTTTTCACGATGCGTTTTGTTTTCTCGGTTTTTTTTTTAACAGATAATTTTTATTCATTTTTATAAACAGCAAAGATATACATGATTTTCATCTGTTATCTCTTTTGGCTGGTAATGATAGGTGTGTTACTTTGTCCATGGGAAAGTTTATATTTTGTACCCTTAGAACTAGACAGGCGTGTGTTAAAAATATCTCTGGGTATTAGTGGGGCTGTTCTTTTAGTAGTTTCACCAAGTTGCTTTAGGGCATGTAGGTGCTCTGATTTTGAAACAGAAACAGGTTGCCAGCCTTCAGGTAGGACCTGGAGATCTCCTGGAATTACAGCTGATCGCTAGACTACAGAGCTCAGTTCCCCTTGAGAAAATGGCTGCTTTGGAAGGTGGGCTGTATGGCGTTATACCCCAACTGAGTTTCCTCCCCAGGCTCCACCCCCAAATCACCAGGAATCCCCCAATTTGGCACACCTAATAAACAGCTAACGTGGAGCCATCGTGACCATTTCTATTCCATGATCTGCAACTGTTGGCAGTGTTGCAGTGGTATTTCGTATCGTTGCTATCTTATCGGATCCTTAGGGCTGGAATTCTTTTATTCGATAATTTTCCTGTTAGGAGAGGACAGGATACCAACTAGGTACACCAGTATCACACTGGCATCATCAGCATGCTGCCATTATGGGCCTTAGGACTGGGCTGTCAGTCTGCTTTTTACCCAGTTAATTGTTTCTAACCCGTCAGTTTTAGGTTCCTTGTTTAGACATTGAAGGAACTGCAAGATAATTTGTAATTTAATAAGCAAAGTAACTCTTTAAAAGCAATGATATTTCAATATTTTTTATTCTGACTTACTGGAACCCATTGGAAGAAAAAAAATCTATTAAAATAAATAAGTTTACCATTTGTCTGCTGATCAATCAGCTAAAGTTTTAGTTAATTCATCTACTGATTAATGCTTATAGGCCCCAATTCTTAGAGGTATGGGAGAAAGAAGATTGTAGATGCTGGAAACCTCAGGAACTGGTGTTGATTCTGTCATATGTATTGTCCTGACAAATTGAAAGATAGATTTGGCTACATATTTGGCCCAGATGTGCGGTACTATGTCAGCATGGTTCCCTGTATCCATCCTCTTGTATTCTTACGAAAGGCTATATGACCACACCTCATTCTCTTGACTACCTCTAGGAAAACAACCATAACAATAAAAATATTGATGTTTGCAAATTCAAAACAGGCTACAAACATTTCAGTCTGATCCTAAACTTGAATAAATTCATTGGTTTTCAAAAGGAAGAAAAGAAAAACTAAAACCAAGGGGGAATGAGAAGAGTTAAAAAGAGCAGGAGATAGAGGGAATCACGGACAAGGGACCAAAAGATAATAAGGAACAAACATTGAAGAGCTGAGGGTGAAGGTTATGGCTACAGATAGTCTTCTTCTAATTTATTTATAGTGCAATCTTAAGCATTTATAAACCTACTGACTAATCGATTTGAAAGAGTGAACTCTACTTAGGACTGTACGGCAAGCTACTGAACTATCAAAGTTAAATACATCTACAGTTACATTTTTTCCTTCTTTCATTCAAGTATGTGGGGGGGGCAGGCAAAAGCCTGCACTTGCCTATGGGCAAGCACGGGTCTTTTCTCTGTAATCCACCTAGAAACTGACAGTATTTGATCATTCAAAAGCCACTATTCATAATGGCACGCTTATATTTGATTTTCAGCTGAAATTTTTAGCATTCTGAGGCCCAACTTCTTTTAATTTTAACAACTAACCATGAATTAATGGAACAGGTGTTTCTCACAGTAACTGGTTAATCACTGCTTGAGACTGGAAAGAGTATGTGAGAGCAGATGGCAAGGATTTAAGCAAAGGGACAGATGCATTCGTATCAGAGAGCCTGAGGGACAAATCTCTAGAATTCTTGTGGCAGACACAATCATCACTTTGTTTACTTAAATGGTGAGCCGTGGCTATGTATAAGGAGCGAGAGCCAGTCTTTGTTTGGGGTCTTGCCTTCACAGAAAGCTGATAAATCCTGTTATACGTTGGTCCTTTCCCTGTAGAGGTTGAGAATGCCACTCTCTGCAGTTTTCAGTGAAAGGATCAGCATTTGTTATAATTTCACAATTTCCAACACATCGTCAATGATTTTTTCCTGGGGCATTCTTCAGTGTTACTTCATTGAAACAATGCATATTTCATACTGTCTAGGCATAGAATGATGTGGGTCATTTTCACCATGTGACTTTTTATCAGGGACTTACTGATAATTTAACTCACTGGGGCTGCTTCATTAAGGAATATTAATTGGGAACGAAAGGCAGACCATGGGGAGATGTTGGAACTAGCTGGTATCTTCTACCCAGAGTAACAGCAGCAGTATTGGCAGAAAAACGTGGAGGACTAGGGAGAGGACTCAGAAGAACATCTGCCCCCTCTTTGGGCCTGACATATGCCACTAGTGCTGTTGAACAGAACCAAGAACTGTGGAACTCAGTTCAGTTCTGTACCTATCAACTGATGTAATTATTATGAACTGCTATTATGGATGAAGAGAAGTATTCACATACTATAAGTAAATAAATTAATATTCATCTTTTGCAGCCATCACACATCAAAACATCAGTAATAGAAGGACTTGGAAGGCACTGTGCGTCCCAAATTTGATGGGGATTCAACTAATCTCACCGACTCAATGAAGAGTCAATGGGACTTATGGACCCATCACTATTGCTGGAGAAGCGAGTTAATTCAGCAGCCAAAGATACTTTTTACAGTCTTCATTTACCTTTGGAGATTAGTCTCTTCCTTGGCTAGGCTGATCTGGCCACATGGATCCATGCCACAGAAACCTCAAGACTGGACTACTGTAATTTGCTCTACATGGGTCTGCCCTCAAAGACAACAAGGAAATTCCAGAATGCTGTACCTCGATTATGATCAGGAACTAGATGAAGTATGCATATTATACCAGTTCTGCAGTTTCTCCATTGGCTACCAATTAGTTCCCAGATCCAACATGTCTGACAGAGTGGCAGCAGTCTAGATGAATGTCAGGTGCTGCCTGAACTGACTACATGTTCATGTTACTATATAATCTTGTAGCAAGGAATTAGTAAATTATTGACATAGATGACTTTGAAGCTGTTGGGTATTCTAATTATACAGACTGAATAGCATAGCACAACACGTATATTAGGTTTAAAAGAACAACTTCATTTACTAATGAGGAAAGGGTTACTGGAAGATTAAACAAACAAAGGATAAACATCCTCTCTAACTGCTCTAATCTACCTCTGGACTCTAAGGCTGCTAAAACTCCTATGTGAACGGACTAGAGCAGAACAAAAAGCAATAAAACTGAAATCCAGTGCTTACTCACTAGCCCGTCCTCAATCTATTGATTACCCAGTTGGAGAATTCCAATGCTAACTAATTATGTATTTTATCACATTACTTTGGTGAGAAATATGTGCAGGCTCTACCATTGGGTCCCTAAACTTAACTAGCTAGGACATTAACATGCATAAACAAACATGTTCATTCTTTCATGACTACAGAGAAGAGAACTTGCAAACCCCAACAGAAGCACAATGTTTAAAATGCCATGTTGCTTTTGATACCATTGGTAGGGGACAAAAAGAATGGTATTCAAATCAGTCTACAAGTGATGCTGTTTTGCTAAACCTGATAAGCCAAATGTCCAGGCTGTGTATTCCACAGAACACCCCCCCTCCCCGCTCAGGCCATGTCCACATACTACCCAACTCAAGGTGAGTTCATATATGCATAAATATTACCTGATTTCTTACTGATTATTGAAACAACCGATAGCTCGCCCTTGCTGCAGAGTGGGATTGATGTTGATATGAAATCCTAAGTACTTATCTGAGAACAGGGATCTTCAACTTCGTTGAGCTTTAGAATTTTGGGAAAGCAAAGCATAGAGGGTGGGTACCACTGCAAAATGCCCTAAGAACCTAATTTTTCCACCGCAAAATGGCAATCTCAAAACATCAAGAGGTTCCAGAAAACACTGCAAAATTCCAAGCCAATAGTCTCCCTACTTCTGAATATTTGCTGTAGGCACAAAGCTCATACCTTTGGGCTCTACTGAAGTGCACCAACAAGGTTAAGGAAATCTAGGATTGGCTCTTTGCTCTGGGGAGATCACATTGTTCAGTATCAGAGGTCATTTCGGGGGGGAACTCAGAGGAACGCAGTTCCCCCGGGTGAGGTACAGGGGGCGGGGCACATGACGAAGCCCCGCCCCCTGCTTCCGGCCACCCCGCTTCCGGCCCTCATTTAGCCAGGAGGAGTCAGGAGAAGAGGGAGGGTAAGTTGCTTCCTCCCTGCCTCTCCCCACCCCTGCCTGCCTGGGGCCAGGGAGGGCCTTCGCGGGGCTTCCTTGCACTCCCGCTGGCCTTGCAGGTCCACCGCCGGGCCCCTCATGGGGCTCGGCAGTGGAGCTGCAAGGCCGGCACTGGCGGCCGGGACCGTTGGGGGTGGGGTGTGTGGCCTTATGACACATTTCCGGTGATGTCAGGGGGTGTGGCCTTATGACACACTTCCGGTGATGTCAAGGGGTATGGCATATGCTAATGAGTTATGCTAATGAGTTCCCCTAGCTCTTTTTCTACGAAATGACCCCTGTTCAGTATCCAAAGTGTTTGCTCCCTAGATGGCCACAGGGAGATTTTTCTAAGCCCAGAGGTTTAAATTTGTGTCTCTGGCCAAGCCAAAGCTGTATGGTTTTGATGCACCTTCCCAGTATGAACAGTACTTTGCTGGTTAGTGGGTAGGAAACAACCCAAAGAGTTCCCTGTTGTTTTCCCCCCAGCTCTGAGACCTTTTGGTTTTTATACCCAAGACTCAAGAAGCAAGTGTGTGCTATGAAATACATTGGTGGGTGCCACAGTGCGCTTGACACCATGTTGGGATCACTGTGTCAGGCTGATATAATAAAAAGAGCAGCCTTGAGGCACCTTGAGAACTCTGTTATTGAGGTCATCAAATGATATCCCAATTAACTCATGTTAGAGTGGATAACAAAATTTGATTTTATAGAACACTGTCATCATCACATTGAAGCAGTTAGAATGTAGTTAGTTACTAAATGATGAATATACAGATGTGGTTTAAAAGGATGGCCTAAAACACGCTGATAGTATCGGGGAATATATTATGTCTACAAATAGAAAAGTTCTTTGTGCATTACTTTACATGGAATCAGTGGGATTTACTTCATGTAATATTTTTTTTAATTATGTCACTTTAAAATAACACTTAACATACATAGCTATCATATTTAAAAGGGAGATAATGAAAAGTAGGGTCGGGATGGGGCTAACAATGGATAGGAGGGAAAAGTTGATCAATGGAATGGGTGGGGGACGCCTTAGTTTTGGCTGGATTGTGCCTCATGTGTTTAGAACAGAAGTGATCATGTGTATTTATCCCCTCAGTCTAAACATACATACTTTTGAAATGGCTCTATACATAATTTTGACAGAAAATATACAAAGTAATTTTAATTACTTTTTAATCAGCATTTCAAAATGCCCTAGGACCCTTATTTTTGGTCAGCTATTGAGGTAACTTCCCCTCAACTATAGTATTAAACTGATTTAGAGCATATGCTTGTTCTTTAATACAGATCTTGACAAATCTCAGGCACCAGATTCCCATCCCATGGCATCTAAAAATTTCATAGGGCACCTGGTAGTTCCAGAAGTGATTTTGTTGGAGGATCTCTCAGCATTTCCTAGTTCTAGTAGAAAAGGCTGGCTCCAGTCTTTTCTACTTCAGTGGACAAATACCGTATGAAGCAGAGCCTATAACAAGGAGAAGAACTGGCCAAGACTGAGAAAAAAGGGGAAAAGAGCTTGTTAGATCCAACCCATAGCTTATTTATCATTTTGCATCGGAATGTTTTGTTGTATGACATAAAAAGAAATGTACGTGGAGTTCTTGTCATTGCTTGTATACATGTAAATATAACTTTACACCATTCCCCTGAATCAGTGATGGCCAATGAATTTTCTTAACCTGTTGCTTTCTATACTGGCCTTAATTTTCATTTAAATTGAGCTTTTTAATGGAATTACAAGAAATTAAGGAGTTGATGACAACCAGGATTTTCCGCTATATTTATTGAAAACACTACAACCCAACACTAAATTTTGGGCTGGCTCCCAGGGCCAAGGACTGTTTGTCAATGTCTGCTTTAATAAGTTCAGGTAGGTAGCCATGTTGGTCTGAAACAGCAGAACAAAGTTTGAGCCTAGCGGCACCTTTAAGACCAACAAAGTGTTATTCAAGGCATGAACTTTTGCGTGCATGCAGACTTCCTCAGACACATTTAATCAGTATTATTGTGATTAATCTCACGACAGGAACTTTGACTCTTGAAAGTTTATATACTCTGAAATATCTTGTTGGTCGCTAAGGTGCTAAGGGACTCAAATCTAATTGTTGTTATATATCTATTCAACACAGAGTGTTTCGACCACATTTTAAATGTTTTGCCTGATGAACAGGTAGAAATAGTAGTTTATATATCTATAAATAAAAGTGGATTTTCCACAAGTGTATGTTTGTTTTATGAGGGGACCTGCAATCTCCCGAATAGAACAAATGAAAACAAGTTTTTAAAAATCGTTCATACAAAACCCGTGGGCCCGTGAAAAAGATATAAAGAGCGTGTGAACAGTGTGCATTTTATAAAGAAAAGCATCTTCTCCACAGCAACGCAACGGGCTGGGTGGCGGGTGGTCAAGCAGCACGCTTAAGTAACTTTTTGAAACTTGTAAAACAAACAGGAGTCTTTTAGGCACGTTTATGTTTTTCACGGTAAATTTTATTTTTTAAAAAAATCAGGCATAAACTCTCTTGGATTACAGCGTGTTTCTTCTATGACATGTGTGTATAACGCAACTAACGCTTCCCCGCCCATCAGAATTAACCGAGTCGGGCGGGTCCGCCTTTGGGTCTTTTAAATCTTGGAGCTCTAAACGTTGAGACCGTTGAATAAGCTCGTTAAAGAGAAGGCACGGCGCGCGCGGCCGCACCCACAGCCGCTAAACAGGGACGGGAAGATCTCAAAGGTGCGAGCCGGAGCGTTCTCCCACTACCCCACGCTCGTTGCGTTAGAGGCCTCTGTTGGCTTTGCCCATCGCGCCTGCGCGCTTTCCCCTTTCCCGGCCAGCGGAATTCCAGGCGAGAGGAATGTGTGCGCATGCGTTCCTCCCCCCCTCCTCTTCCACCACCCTGGCAACCTTGCGCGGGAGGGAGGGGCGTGTGTGTGTGTCTGTGTGTATTTGGTGGGAGATACTCCTCCTCTTTCTCCTCCCTTCTCTTTCCCCCTCCTGGCGCATCAGCCGCTGCCGGTGCTGAATGAGAGCGGCGGCTGAGGCAGGCGGTCGAGGGCCAGCGAGCTGGACGGGAGCCCGGTGGCTCGTAGCGCTTCGCTTTCTTCCTCCTCTTCCTCCCTCCCTCGTCAGCAGGTGAGTCGTAGAGAGCGCGGGCGCCATGGTGACTCTCTGCATGGACGTGTGTTTGTGGGGTGTGTGTGAGAGAGGGCTGGCCGCCCCCACGGGCGCTTCGCCCGGTTCCTTCTCGGGTGGCGGTGCGTGATTTCAGCCCCTCCCTCAGCGCCTGTGCGGATGCTTCTTTGACACGATGTGTCTCGCACTTCCCTGAGCGAGTTGGGGGGCGGGCGTGGGAAACAGCGTTGTCTTGGCGGGGGGAGGAGAGCCTTGTGCCGGCCAGCATCCCGTTGATTCCCCTCAGCCTCCCCAGACCCACCCACTCATTTCCAGCAGCGAGCACGTGCTCTGAGAAAACCTTGGTAGGAAGGGAATTGCAAAAGTCCCTTTGTAGCTTGAGGTCCGTTTGTTTAGAGCTTTAATTTGTATTTTTTTTGAAATGTATACATACACACACACACACAAAGGGTCATGGGGCCAGCGCCCTCCACAAGGGCTAATTGCTTTTTCTGTTGTATGCATATAGACCTCTTTAAATACTTCATTTATAATTATAGCAAATAAACTACTTTTGATTATCAAAGGCAGGGTATGTAAAATTCTGTAGTGGTATATGTCCTGTCAAGTACTTGTGGTACTTTGAAATTGCTTGATCTTTTGGTCCCCTCTGTGGGGAGAAAACCCTTATGTTTCCTGTCTTTACTCTGTAGAGAAGTATGTATCCATAGTGATCTGCCTACTTGATAAAATGAATGGTTTCCTCTAAAATCCTGTACCACAATAAATTAACTGTTTTTAAGGTGCCACAAGGCTCTTCATTGTTGTTTTGCTGCTGGAGACATTTCTAGAATTGGCCCTTTGTCACCTTGTTCCGGAGAAAAGGTGGAATGCTGCTTCCCTTGAGCTATGTGTTTCATGTACACAAGTATGCATGTATTCAGAACCCTTTGAGTGTGGATGAACTAATAAGCACTTGACTCTTCTCCCCCCCCCTTTTATCAATTTAGAATGTTATGCTACCTCTTCCAAGCCTGAGGTGGTGTTCACAACTTCTGTAATTAAAGTTATCGGCCTAGTGTTTTTGGAGGGTGTTAGTAATTCTGCATGCATCATAATGGGAACAAAGTGTCAATTTTCCTCTAAGTGCACTTGGTTCTCCAAACACTTAACCATGGTGTAAGCAACTAAGTACCAAAAGTGCATTGCCAATTGCCTTCTTTGCCTTCTTTGCCTTTTTGCTATTGACCGCTATGAGGTAGATGAGTTTTCGCTGAGCTCCTCTCCCTTCAGACCTGCTACAGGGTCTGCTAGGGTTCCTGAGGGGGACAAACACGCGGCCCACAGACTGGATCAGGCCCTCAGAGGGCTCCAATCAGGCCCACAAGTACCTGGCTGTTTCCTGCTTCCTTTTCCAGTTCTGCTGCTGCTACTTCACAGCTTGCTTTGCCAGACTCTCTCAGTCGTACAGGAGAGATAGATAGGCAAGCCTTTCTTGTGTGATTGAGAGAGTCTGGTAAAGAACTGGCTGAGGCTCCTCCCCATCCTTCTCACAGGGGGAGGGAGGGAACAACCTGGCCAGGCTGCCTCAATTGTATACAGGAGACATCTTCTCCTCCATGGGTTGAGGCTCCTCCATGAAGGGAGGGAAGAAATGAGGGAGCGCTTGCTTTGCTCGGCTGCCTCAATCACACAGGAGAAATACCAAACAACTTTAAGACCAACGACGTTTTGTTCAAGGTATGAGCTTTTGTGTACCTTGTTACAGTGCGTGCATTTTGTTGGGCTCCTTATGCTGTGTGTGTGGTGTTGGGCTGCTTATGCCAGGGCTCTCCTGGGTGCAACTGGGTTCCCTCCCCCCATTCACTGTATTCATGCCCTTATGATCCAGTCTTTCTCAGTAAGAAAGCAATGTGAACTATTTTAGAGGAGAAATAACAACAAGCCAGTGAGGTGGATTAGGCTGAGTGTGTGTGTGTCCCAACCAAGTTCACCCAGCACATTTCTTTTGTAGGAAGTTGTAGTTATTTCTCTGGGGAAGACTATAGTTTTGTAGCCCTCAGTCTGTGTCAGGATGCCCTCTCATGTTCTTGACCATCACATGAAGCAACGTATGTACAAAAGCTCGCAATATTCAGCCATTTCATGTTTTCCCCTGGGTCCTAGACTCAGAACACTGAGCATGAGATTTCTGTAATGAATGTCAATAAATCAAACATAGGTTTGCAGTTTACAGATACACACCTGAACAGCATACTCAGGATTGCTGCGGCGCAGACATTTTGATGCAGTAATTTCAGAGCAAGATGTGTCAGTTACCAGAGACTGTTAAATAGACAAAATATTGCAAGAGTGCTAGTGTTTTATGCATATTTTATCTAAAGTTTAAGAAATCTTTAATTGTGTTTGTTTGTGTCCTTTATGAAGTCTATATCTCTGTTACTGGCATTACATTTTATGACACGCATGGCCCGGCCCAACAAGGTCTCATTTATGTCAAATCCGGCCCTCATAACAAATGAGTTTTACACCCTTGCTCCAAGTGCTGCTGCCAGCAGGCTGGGTTTGCACTATGAGCCACCTGTTGTTGATGCTTAATAGACAACTGTAGATGTTGTGGTGGTCCCAGAGAACTTGGAAAAACAAGGCAACTGCATTCCAATAAATAAGCTTCTAATAGTATAATGATGTGCTTTTTTTAGTCAATGTTTGTGGTGAACTGCTTTTCACAATCCTGATTTGGTGCCTTGATATGTCACTGGAGACACAGGAAGCAATATCATGGGGAAAAGTGCATGTTGCACTGTACTTGGAACATCATTTCCCTGAAGGACTATCTCCCCCTAATTTTGATTCTCTAGTTTCCTCGTGCAGAATGTCAAGGGACTGAGGAATGAGTATTGGCATGGGTGCATTGCAGCTTTTAGGGATCATCTGCTCTAGAATAATGCAGGTGAGAAATAGAAACACCCTATAGCAGAGGTCTGTGGGTAAGGCTCTTATCAACAAAACCTTGCCCTGTCAAAAAGTATTGCTAGCTCTGTTTTGTTTCTCTGCATGGCTGGGCAGTTTGAAAGGCAACAAGGTAGCTAATGGAAGGCCTGTTAGAGGAACAGAAGCCCTGTTTTGCCTTTGCACATCTGGTGTGTGGGCTGGTTGGTTGGTTATGCATGAAGAATGAAAAAGAGCACAGAAGAAACTTGCCCTCTATCAAGCACAGATCAGCTAAGTACCAATAAGACTTTACAATAAAAAAGAAGTCCTGTGACATCTTAAAGACTTAACTGTGGCACAAGCTTTTAAGCACTTATTCAGTTGCCAGATGTGTCTGCCTGAGAAAGAAAACTGTATAAACAGTGGAGTCAAATGGGAGTGAAATGCAAGTGGTGTGGTCATTGACAGTTCCAGACGAAGCTTGGTTGTTTATAAAGTAATTCTGTTGAATTGGCCTTAATTGCTGAATTAGATTTAATGAGGAAAATTCTAATTTAGCAATCTGAACTGGAATTTATCAGGAAGTTTGCTGCTATCCAATTAGGGCTCAGTCGGGATTAACTTAATTTAGCAAGTCTAGCAAGACTGTATTATCACCTGTTACTGCTGTTGTGAATGGTCACTGCACTTCTCTTGTATGCAGTTGAGCTTTACATAGAAATGTCCAGCTATCTTTTGGATTTCACTGACCCAAGTATTAGCAGTTTCCTTTTTTCTCTATTCTCATGTAGATGTATTAGTTAACTGAGGACACGTCATGCATTGTACGAAGTAGGCTATAATCCATTCAAGGTTATACTATAATAAAACAGCTAGTCTTGAAGGTGGCACAAGAATTTTTCTTATTTTGCTGAAACTAGCAAAACAATTGGCTGTCCCTCTAGAATGTCTTTTATGATGAAAGGCAGTGGGATTTTTTATCAGTTTCTTTCCATGTTTGGGGCATAGATGGGCAGTGGAGACCCTGAATACTTCACAGGGTCAGTTGCTATGTTGCTCATTTAACCTTTTTTGTCTACACTAAGCAGGAGGAAAAGTATGCTCTGTGATCATGGGCTGTTAATGAATCAGAATGATACAGGGTTGAATTTTTCCTCTGTGATGTTCTATGCATGGTATAGCATACCATTTTAAATTATTTATTAAGAAAATCTATCACCAGTTTTTCAAGGTAAGAAGTTAGTGACTTTGAATATACAGATCTTAGGAATAGTTCTGTATTAATACAGAATAAAGGCTCTAGTTTCTTCAGTGTGCTCGAGGTGGCTTTCAGTAAAATCAAACAGTAAAATACTATCAGTAAAAGATACAAAAAAAACTATAGTTGGCGAGTTATTACAATACATGCCAATCTAAAGGAGGTTAAAATACTCAGTGAATGCTTATCTAAATGTTTTTAGCTGCTGCCAAAAAGGAGGGTGGCATGGCCTTCCAATGGGAGAGATGGGGGGTAATGACAGAGGAGGTGTCTGTGCTCTCTCTTTTCAACCATGTCATCATTCAGAGGAGGAGAACCTATAAAGATGACCTCAGTGTCTGGGCAGGACATTATAGAAGGAGGTGGTCCATTGAATTCATTCATCCCAGACATAATGGTTGAGTAGTGGAATGAGTGTGTTGCTTCTGCAAAAGTTCTGGTTCCCTGAACCACTGTAGAATAAGAAATTCCAGAACAGTCTTCCAGGATGAAATGTCATATTCAGAGTGTATGATAGAATGGAGAGCTTTTTCTAGGGTATGTATGTGTTATATGTGTGTGATGTTGGGGGAAAAAAACTAGGATGAGTGATCTGCAAGCAGAATGTAAACAATACATAGGAAAAATCAAATACATTTTCCCAGTGCAAAGGTGCGGTTGTGGCTCAGTGGTAGAGCACCTACCTTGCATGTAGGAAGTCCCAGGTTTAGTCTTTAGGATCTGCAGTTAAAATAATTGGGTAGAAGGTGATGTGAATGACTTCTTCCTGACACCCTCAGTACAAGGCAGCTCCATGTATTCAGTGCATGAAAAAGTGTTTCTGATGGTGTTCTTGGTTTTGTAGGTGGTTTTTTCCATCATTAAGTAATACAGAATTTTTCTGAGTTTTGGTTAAAGTATCTTTTATGTCTGTGGTAGAGTATGAGGCAGGGTAGATAGCAAATAAATTGTTGGAATAAGCATGTCTGTGTAGTGGCTTGAGCAACAATCCCCTAACAACACATTTTGGTAGCCAAGTAAGAAAGGAACCATCAGAGTGTGGTATTTCCTGGCCCCATGTTAGCTATTGTGTTCAGATGGTATTGGAAGCTATTTAGATTAAGGAAGTAGACAAAAGCAAGAGTCCAGTAGCACCTTAAAGACTAACAAAATTTGTGGCAGGGCATGAACTTTCATGAGTCATTGCTCACTTCTTCATTTCCAAGCCCAGTCCTGACACTGGACTGAAATAAATCTAACTAATTCCTCATTTAGAAAAGCCTAGAGATGTCCTACCCACCGTTCAGAACACCTTGCCCCAAGAATGGAAGTTTACCCTGGAGTGATATTTAAACCCTTAGGGATGGATGGCTTCAAAAAGTGACAGTTGTATTGGAGGCTGGCATGACTGTCTCTCTGGACATATCTGGGTAATCACCCAAATTCAGACTTAAAAAGTCAAGGTGGGTAAGGGTTGAGCAATGAGAAGGACAGCTGGACTCTACAGCAAGAGGTTGCCTACATTGTTGGGCTGCATTTCCTGAAATTCATTGAACTACTGATGATTAGGAAAAGGTCTAGTAATGTTCTGAGGCTGAATTGTTGAACTGGTGGTGTCCAAGTCACGGTGGATGTGAGCAATGCTCTCTCTAAGCCGTGGAGTCTTGGGAGCAAAATTCTACTTTGTGAGCTACTGGCATTAAAGCTGTGAGCGAGCAATTTGGCTACTGAAGAAATTAGTTTGCTCTGGAGGCATCTTTCCTGAGCTAAGACAAAAATATGTGAGCTGGAGGCTAAAAAACTGTGAGCTAGTTCACACTGACTCAGCTTAGAGGGAACACTGGATGTGAGTGGTTTTTATGTGAAAAATGTCTTGCAAAAATGCCATTGTGAGCTACCTAGTGTTCTTAGTCTACACCTCGAGGCAGAGTTAAAAAGGTCCCCTCACTCCTGCGAATAGCTCAGTTGGATGGCTTTGTGCTGAAGCAACAGTGGCACAGAAGTCTTTTCTGCAGTTATCATTGCCACATTAAAGGTATACAGATGGACTCTAACTCTTGTGTAAGGTATCATTTACCTTTAAGTTTATGCCATCTATCTAGATTAATCATCTTATGCGGGAGGACCATTTTAATAGGTTTCTTCAGCCCTACAAAACTTGCATAGTCATCAGTCTAACCCCACCATGTAAACTTGTCAGTCAGTTACAACAACAGCGTCCTGACTGTGAACCATTAAACTTCATAAATAGAAATAATAAATTTAGGAACTTTGTGGACTAGTTTCTACAGAGAAACACTTCTATAAAGTTTTTTTTAAAGTAGTACAGGGGTTTTTTTAACCCCCAAGGGGGAAATTTTATTGTTTTTCATAAGACTACTGAACTACAACAAAAAATATAGGAAGGGACTACAACTAGGGATAAAGGAAAGATACCCACACTAACTAAAAACCCAAGAGAAGGAGATCATTTCCGTGTTAAGCTAAATGTCAGTAATAAAAGTGTTAGTCACACAATATACTTGTAGAGTTCTTGTTTTACACTTCTGTATTAGTAAGTTAGTTTTTATGAGAGTACTTCTTGAGCATCTTCTTTGCTTCAAGGGCGGTTTACAGACTCTAATCTGGGAGAACCGGGTTTGATTCCCCACTCCTCCACTTGCACCTGGCTGGATGACCTTGGGCAAGCCATAACTCTGGCACAGCTGTTCTTGAAAAAGAGCAGTTTCTGTCAAGAGTTCTCTCAGCCCCACCTACCTCACAGGGTGTCTGTTGTGGGGAAGGGAAAGGAGTTTGTAAGCCGCTCTGAGACTCCCTTGGGTAGTGAAGGGCGGGGTATAAATCCAATCTCTTCTCTCTTCTCTTCTCTTACTTCGGTTTTCTGTCTCTAAAGTCATATACAGCTTTCACTGTTCCTGCTCCCGCTTCGCCCACAAAGCTCTCATCTGTTCCAGAAGTAGCAGAGTCACTTGATTTAGTTTCTTCATCTTTAAGGTCTTCCTCTGATCCCAGCTGGCATCTCAAAAACTCCTTAGCTTTGAAAATGGAGTCAATCTTCTCTCTTTTATCGTTGATTTTAAAAATGACACCTTCAGGAATCGCCCACCGATACTGAATTCCATTGGTTTGAAGAAATGAGATGAGCTCCTTGTAGCTTTTC
>NW_015165923.1:47428-54530 GCF_001447785.1 Gekko japonicus
CTGGCAGCCTGGTTTCGGTTTAAACTTTCCTCAGGAAGCCGCCATGTTCCCTCTTTGTTTACAATTTCAAATCGCTTTGTCAGGGCTCGAAAGACTCGTCTTTTCGCTATCGGTACTCGAGTAAGTCTCTCAATATAGTCTCGCTGTTTGTTTCCCCCCTACCTCTTTCGCTGCATTGATCTGTCCCTCCTTGCGCTCCGCTTTTCCCACGGGGGGGGGGTACTCCGTTTTATCAAAATAGTCCGTACTCACGCTCATTGTTGGTCCTTTCACAGACCTCGCTCTCTCATTCGTTGTTCCGCTCGATCTCCTGCGCTTGTCCAAGCCGAATTAGCTTGTACCATATGGTCACTCAGCGGTAGGACCGTCAGGGCGGAGGGAAGCCTCTATTCTCCGGCATCGAGCCGTCGAAGAGGCTAACCCTCAGAAGCCCTCTAGCCTGGAACCCATCGGAAGGGCTCTGTGAGGGTGCCACTTGTGGCAGCATCCTTCCTTGCCGCTGGTGTGCTAATCGCCTCCCCGCGAACTGGGGAGAGCGATCGCCAATCCGCCAACGGAAGTCTAAGTAGTACAATTTTAAAAATAATTATTTGTCTGATGGGTAATTTCTGCTTGCTGTAATTTTTATATCCCGCTTTTCTCTACTGTAAGGAGTCGCAAAGCAGCTTACAATGACCTTTCCTCTCCTCTCCCCACCAGTCACCTTGTGAGGTAGGTGAGGCTGAGAGAGCTCTGGCATCGAGCCGTCGAAGAGGCTAACCCTCAGAAACACTCTAGCCTGGAATCCATCGGAAGGGCTCCGTGGGGGTGCCACTTGTGGCAGCAATCCTTCCTTGCCGCTGGTGTGCTAATTGTCTCCCGCGAACTGGGGAGAGCGATCGCCAATCCGCCAACGGAAGTCTAAGTAGTACAATTTTAAAAATAATTATTTGTCTGATGGGTAATTTCTGCTTGCTGTAATTTTTATATCCCGCTTTTCTCTACTGTAAGGAGTCGCAAAGCAGCTTACAATGACCTTTCCTCTCCTCTCCCCACCAGTCACCTTGTGAGGTAGGTGAGGCTGAGAGAGTTCTGAGAAAACTGTGACTGACCCAAGGTCACCCAGCAGGCTTCATGTAGAGGAGTGGGGAATCAAACCCAGTTCTGCAGATTAGAGTTTGCCACTCTTAACCACTACACCACGCTGGCTCTAATAGTTAGGATGCCTTCTTCAGTCTCATGTGTTGGGTAAACTGTAGCTTGGCTAAGTGTTACATCTAACCAGGTTGTACACCCAAAGGAGCAATAGTGCTTCTTGCAAACCTTACTGATTCTTTTGCTTCTATAAAACTCAGCCCCTTCATGATAATGTTTCATTGTAAACTGAACAGACTGTAGTAATGTGAACTTCCTCACTGTCTTCAAATATACAGTTTGATCCTCTTGTAAATCTTTAGGATTCTGTACAAGAGGCTACTCAAGAGGAAAAGGGATACAGAGCAGCTTCTACCTTAGCAGCTGTGGCATTTCTGTCCTGCTCACTGGTGGTAATGGTTGATAGTAAGAAGGGTGTCTCCGTATCTTTAGGGCACCATTATATCTAATATAAAACTGACTAGTCCCTGGATGGATGGTGACAACAGGCCAGTGGGGTCATCTACAGACAAGATAAAGTGCTCACATTTGCTTGGAGAGAGATCTACACAGTGGCTTAGCCTTTACCACTGCAGTAAATTTACTACGAGGGATGCGTTTGGACAGCCGTATGTCCTTTCATCGGTCTGGGTAATCTTTATGTACTACTGGTTCAGATGGCTTCTGTAATCTTTCCCCTTTCTTGCTCTTGATATTGAAAGTAAAGAGAATATTTCTGTGGTACTTCCATACCATGTGTACCATAGTATAGGGATCTGAGTAGGGAGGGATGGGCACGGTTTGGACTGTGATGTCCGAGCAATGACTCTACTCACTTCCAGTTCACTTCTGGGTGAACTGGAAGTGGGTGAAGTTGCCGCTCGGCCTCTTTGCAAAAGCCATTTACATTTTAAGTGGCTTTTGCAAAGCTGTGCACCATTCAAATGAAGGCCAAGCAGCGACTTCACTTACCCAGAAGTGGGTGAAGTCACTGCTTGGCCCATGTGAGTGCAGGAAGTCACCACTTGGCCTTCACTCATTCGCTTTGCGGCTTTTGCAAGTCCTGCCCCCCTACAGACCCACAGAATTTCTGGGAGGTCCGTGTCGGTAGGTGCACGGACCAGGCTCACAGACCGTGAACTGGGCCCCAGTCTGTGGAAAAATTAGGTCTATGGTCTGGTCTGTGCCCATTCCTAGATCTGAGATTCTTACAGTCTTTGTTAGAACTTTTCCAGCATTTACTTTCCTAATGTAGAAGCTTGCTTAAGAAAACTTTCTGTGGCATCAAAAATATAAAGTGGGAAACAAGTTTGATTTGGTACTCCTGTTCTTAGAGTTGTTACTTAGAAAATGGAGGAAAGTAGATACAGGGGTCACTTTGAAAAGGGGCTCATAGATCCTTCCTATAGTGACATCTCTGTTGCTAGAGCAGAAGTGGAAAAGGCAGAACTGCAAATCTGTTGTACTCTGCTGTCCCTCCTTCTACATCAGCATGCGTACTACTAGTCCCTAGAGGTCTAGGTCTCCCAAGCACATACTCCACATTAAATGTATAGAGTATGGACTGCAGTTCCAGTTAATTTTGTTATTGGCTGGTGTCAAATTTTGTTTCATAGTAATACTTGCATCTGTCAGAGGTACACTTCAGGCTTTTCTCTCAGTAAGGAAAACATGTCCAAATGCATCATCATCTTAGGCTTCAGACGAAGCATCTCAAATAGACTGGGTTTTTATCTACATTTTTTGAGCTAAACTAAAGCTGTCTTCTGTGACCAAGACAGCCTGCTGATAGCTCAGTCTGCACTATACATAGAAGTTCACTTGGTCCATGTTTTGTGCCTAGGGCCTGTATAATTGTGTGCCATAATATATGAGATTCTATGAGAGAGTGCATGAGCGAGTTGATTGGTGTCTGCCTCCCCCTTCTATTCACCAGTTCAGCAAAACCCAAGGCTGATTGGCAGTGTGTATATACTAAACCGACCTGCTGAGGTGCTCAAGGAGCATTGAATTTGTATGGGCGGGTGTCACCATGATCTGTTGCGGTTCCATCTGCCTTGCCATGTGTTCTGTCTAGCAGAGAGAACAAATTCTGAATGTTTGCTCTGGTGTCGGGCTCTGAGGGCAGATCTCTTGGTAGATCACTAACCTTGTTGCCCAATGGTTTTCCTGCTTGAAGCTAGTGTTTTGAGATTGGTGATACTGAACTTATTGCACTGTGAACAAGTATCCATCCCAAGGCCCCCTTGTTTGGTTCAGGTTAAGATGTCTTAGCTGCCATGACAACCAGTGAGCCTTTTCTAGTTACAGCTGGTCTATCACTGTCAACAAGGACACTATCAATCTGATTTTTCTGTTCTGGGAAGTAATGAGGAAGATGACAGATCCTCTGCTCCATTATCAGTATTTTTTCATGTTCATACCATGGCTACATTTGGGTATTTTACCCCTTCTGTAGAGGTGTGGAAACTGAGGGTGGATCTGGATGGTTTCTTGACAGTTTGGGAGATTTTCCTAGTGATTGATATGGTCCTCATGAACCCTGGTCAACCCCTGATATCAGTAAATGGCCCAGGTAGTTATCATGATTGCACTGAAAGTCTACTCAGATTGGGGGGAGGGTGCATTTTGTGGACATAATTATTCCTATCTGCTACAGCACCACATTGGATTCGGAGGATTTGCTTAGCCACCGAGAGTATTCTCAGGGATATGGCCAAATGAATAACTAAAGTTGTGAGGGCCTCCTAAATGCAGGGTGTAGGGTATAAAGAACTCTTTGATTTCTAAATGCTGCCGCTTCAAGAATTAAGTAGCCCATCTCTTGTTACCATCTTTTAGTGATATGTAAGAGTTGGGGATTAGAGGATTTGTTTTCATCACCTGTTCTTTCATCCTTGCTCAGTCTGCTGCATTTGCAGCTGTGATGTGAGCACACATGCGCTGTGCTGAAATGAGTGCTCGCAAGCCCATTTCCTCACAAAGGGTATGTGTACATCCCTGTTGATTCTCTTGGACCTTTTGGTGGCTGTTGATTCCTCTGACCTGTGGGCTGCTATATGATTCCATCTTGTCTCCTCTGTCTTTTAAATATATACATAAAACAGCTGGAGAAATCAGTTAGGAGCCTGTGACTGCACTGTCACCAGTATACTGACAATACTTGGCGGTCTGTCATTTTCATCTGGTTCTAAGGAGGCAGTGGGTCTCCTGAAGCAGTATCTAAATACAGTGCTGGACTGGAAACAAAAAGTTCTGTTGGGTGGAACTTCTGTTGATTCAGGATGTGGGTACACCCTTTGAACTGTCAGGCTTGCTGTTTGAAATTAGTTCTGGACCATCCCTTGCTTGTAGACAGTCAGGTGGTAGCAGCAGGTAGGACTGCCTTCTGTTAGTTTAGGATGGCACAACAGTGGGCACTTCTTGGAGAAGACTGATATGGTCACAGTTCGACACATTCTGGTGATCTCTAGATCAGACTAAAATAATAAACCTAGCCTTCCAGAATTAGCCATTTTCAATTATTTTACTTAGTTTTAGAAATTATCTTGCAAGAAATATTTCTTTAATTGTAGAAAAAATTGGCAAGGTTCTAATATTTCCCCCCCTCTTCCTGAGAGTATTAGACTCAAATTGCGTATTGTATGGAGAGAGTTTGACCCGATGCCACTCAATCTAAGAGAAGTCCTTCCCTTCGTGGGAGGTAGTGATTTATTGTCATGGTAGCTGTTCCTTCATTTGGGCACTCTGTTAGGTATTGCTGCATAACATCTTTCTGTTTCTGAGAATTATCTAAGTAACTATTAATCTGTAACTGTTTTTTCCTTTTCTGTAAAAACAATGAACTTTTTCAAAAAAGTTATTTTGGCAGTGGGCCAAGAAGTGTTTTGGCAATGAGTGTTATGGTCTTAATAAACAGGTAAAGATAATTATGAGTGTTTCATAATGACAAGAATGTTAGAAAGAAGGAATCACCTTATTTTAGGCGGAGGATATAATACTAAACAAGGAATCCGTGCACCTAAATCAACCCCTATCTGCCTTCCAGTCCAAATGAGTAAAAAAAATGCACGTCACATAAAACAGTGTTGAACATTCATAGCTTTTATAACTCTATTATTACAGCAAATAAACATGTTTAAATCTTCCTTTGGCGTATTTATATGTATTAGCATAACTAACAAAGAGCTGAATTCTCATCTGGAGGGAACAGCTAAATTGTTATGATGTCATAATGGGTTATATCCTGCTGTTGCTTCTGGGCACCCCAAAACACCCATTAATTGTTCAAAGAATTGCTTCTGGGGATTCCTTTGCACTACCATCTGTAGTATCAAGGGGTATTGTTGAATCTAGTAACTTGACAAAACATTTGTAGGAACATTTGGAGATACTTTCAAAGTTGTAGTAGTTAAACTAAACTCTTTCATTAAAGCTGACAGGAGGCAAAATAAGCACTATGTTTCAACTGTATTATAGAAGACCTATTATAACACTTAGGAAGAAAGCTGCGTATTGATAGAAGTTTGCTGTTCACGTTGTCTTTTAGTTTTATACCCCTTGTCCTAATGCATTGTTCATTCAGTGTCCTATACCTTTTGTCTCTTTTTGTATTCCAGAATCCTCCTTGAGTCTCGGTGAGAAAGGCAGACTATAGACATAATAAATAAAAATATATAATGTTATTTAAAAAGTAATTCCACTGTAGGTTGTTTACCATATTTCTGTACAAAGTTACAAAATTTCCAGAGTGGTACACAAAAATAAAAACTAAAACAAATGAAAAATCAGTAAGAACATAAGAGAAGCCAATGTTGGATCAGTCCAATGGCCTATCTAGTCCAACACTCTGTCACACAGTGGCCAAAAATACCAGGTGCCATCAGGAGGTCCAGGACACTAGAAGCCCTCCCACTGTTCCCCCACCCCAAGCACCAAGAATACAGAGCATCACTTGCTGATGGACTTCTGCTCCATATGCTTATCTAATTCCCTCTTGAAGCTTTCCATGCTTGTAGCCACCACCCCCTCCTGTGACAGTGAATTCCATGTGTTAATCACTCTTTGGGTGAAGAAGTACTTCCTTATATCTGTTCTAACCCAACTGCTCAGCAATTTCATTGAGTGTCCACGGGTTTTTGTATTGTGAGAAAGGGAGAAAAGTACTTCTTTCTTAACCTGCTCTATACCATGCATAATCTTATAAACCTCAATCATGTCTCCCTCAGCCGTCGTTTTTCCAAGTTAAAGAGCCCCAAGTGTTTTAACCTTTCTTCATAGGGGAAGTGTTCCAACCCTTTTATCATTCTAGTTGCCATTTTCTGCACTTTTTCCAATGCTATAATACCCTTTTTGAGGTATGGTGACCAGAACTGTACACAGTACTCCAAATGAGGCCGCACCATCGATTTATACAGGGGCATTATGATACTGGCTGATTTGTTTTCAGTTCCCTTCCTAATAATCCCCACTGTTTAGACATTTTCATTGACTTATCTACTACGACTTCAAGATCTCTTTCTTGGTCAGTCTCTGCCAGTTCAGACCCCATCAGTGTGTATTTATAGTTAGGATTTTTGGCTCCAATGTGCATCACTTTGCACTTGGCCACATTGAACCCCATTTACTATGTTGACGCCCACTTGCCCATCCTCGACAGATCCCTTTGGAGTGCCTCACAGTCCTCCCTGCTTCTCACCACCCTGAACAACTTTGTGTCATCTGCAAATTTAGCCACTTCACTGCTTACTCCAACTCCAAATCATTAATAAGCAAGTTAAAAAGCATTAGACCGAGTACTGATCCCTGTGGTACCCCACTGCTTACCACCCTCCACCGAGAAAATTTCCCATTTATACTCACTCTCTGTTTCCTATTAATTAGCCAATTTTGATCCACAAGGGGACTTGTCCTTTTATCCTGTGACTATTGAGCTTACTTAGGAGCCTTTGATGAGGAACTTTATCAAAAGCTTTCTGGAAGTCAAGGT
>NW_015165923.1:55050-69234 GCF_001447785.1 Gekko japonicus
TTACATATTTTTGTAAGGAGACCCACAAGTTCTATCAGAACTCTCGGATGTATGCCATCTGGGCCTGGTGATTTATCAGTTTTTAAGTGGTCTATCAGTCGTAGGACCTCCTCTCTCCTCACCTCAATATGACTCAGGTCTTTCAACACCCCTCCCAAAATCAGCGGTTCTGGAGTGGGCAAGCACTTCTCATCTTCCAGAGTGAAGACAGAGGCAAAAAATGCATTCATCTTCTCCGCCATTTCCCTATCATCCTTCAGTACTCCTTTTACCCCCTGGTCATCCAAGGGCCCCACTGCCTCTCTGGCTGGTTTCCTGCTTCTAATGTATTTGAAGAAAGTTTTATTGTTGGTCTTTATATTTTTTGCTATATGCTCCTCATATTCCCTTTTTGCCTGCCTGATCACAGACTTGCATTTTATTTGCCACAGCCTGTGTTCCGTTTTATCAACCTCACTGAGACTAGCTTTCCACCGCTTAAAGGAACCCTTCTTACCTTTTACAGCTTCCATTACTTTGTTTGTTAACCATGCAGGCTTTTTTCTATACCTATTTGTGCCCCCCCAGGGGATTTTTTAAATTTGCATTTTCTCAAAACTATATATTTTTTTGCATTTTCTAAAAACTATATATTTTTTCTGAGCTTCTAGGATTATAGTTTTAAATAGTCTCCAAGTTTCCCCAATGGTTTTGACCCTTTCTACTTTTCCTATCAGTTTCTTCCTCACATGTCCAAAGGCTTGCTGAAAGAGTTATGTTTTATTTATTTATTTATTATTTCAATTTATATCCTGCCTTGCCAGACAAACTGGCTCAAGGCTGCATATAGATGTTAAAATGCAATAAAAATAAATACAATAAAATTCACATTAACATCATAAAGTGTTAATAAGAACAATACAGGTGAAGAAAGCAAGATATGAAGCCAGGTGGACTGCCAGGGAGAGAATGTTCCATAATATCAGAGCATCTACTGAGAAGGCCCAACGTCTGATAGATGCTGATCTTGCATCCCTAATAAACTCTTCATTGGCTGATGTCAGATTGTAGGAGATTAAAAGGGGGGGGAGGTGCTCCATAAGACATTCTGGATGCAGGCCACCAAGGGCTTTAAAATCACAACACCTTGAATTGTGTCTGAGACTGTATCTGCAACTAGTAGAGTTGTTCTGACACATAGATATTGTGCTTTCGTATGCTTACTCCAGTCTGAAGATCAGTGGCAGTATTTTGGACTAGTTGAATTTTCTGGATATTTTTCGAGGGTAGCCCCACATAGTGTACATTAGTCTAATCTGGAAGCTCCTAAGACATGACTGAAAGTGACCAAAGCTGTTGCAGTAGCAGTGCATTAGCTGAAACTGGTAAAAAGCAGCTTGGGCCCTCACTGCTCTCTGGGGTTCCAGAAATAAAGCTAGACCCAGGGAAAACTTCGAACTGTGAAACGGATCTTTCAGGAAAAGCATGATCGTGTCCTTAGGAATTTCCCCAACTAGCCAGTCCACTGAATCTGCCACTGTCATCTGTTTTATCTGGATTGAGGTCTAGATTGTTCACTCTTATCCTACTCATTACTGATTGCAAGTTCAGGTCTTCTAATGTTTCACTTGGATTTGTTGAAAAGGAGAAATAAAGTTGTCTGCACTGTCCTTGGTATTCTTGGATGAATTCTTCATGTCATTAGTTGTAGATGTTAAACAACACAGGAGAGAAACTGAACCCTGAAGAGCCACATATGGTAGATGTTGTGTACAGGAAAATCTCTCAACACCACCTTCTCTAACCTGTCCTCCAGGAAGGGCTGAAGCAACTGCAGTGAAGTACCTTCCCTCCCATTTCTATTCTGGAAAGTTAGCTCCAAAGGAGACAGTATGGTACTGACATTTGCTGAGAGATCTATGAAAATCAGTAGAATAATATTTCCCAGCTCAGGAGAAAAGTAGGATATAAATAAATGCAACTAAAATGCATTCCCATAACCAGACCTCAAACCAGATTGAAATAGGGCCAGGTGTCAACAATTAAAGAGCACCAGGAATTGTCCAGCTACGCTTCTCTGCGGAGAGCCTTGCCCTCCCTCCACAAAGGTGGATTAGGCCCTGGGCTGTAATCATCTAGGGCTGCATCCACATTTTGTTGTTACACTGCCTTTGTACTCTAGCAGTCATTGTCCACTGCATGGACAAGACAATCCGGGACAATGAGGGTGCAATATCTAACCATGTGTGGAGGCAGCTCAAGTCAGTAGGGTCCATTGATGGCTTCATCAGCGGGCAGATATTGCCACTAATGGCATATCTCACCCAAGCTGGGCAGATCATCCTTCATCATAACAGCCAGGGCAAGGATCAGAAGAACATGTTGCAGCGTAAAACTCCTGAGATGAAATTGACTGCAGTTCAGCCATTCAGATGCATCTGGAAGAGTCTAAAGGGAAAGTACTGACACCAGGCTCTTGCTTATTTTAATATGGTTGAGCTTTTTCATGTTCTTCTTGTCATATCTAAAATGATTTAATTTTGTTCTACTCGGGCTGTGTTTAAAAATTCTGTAGATATATAAACTCTTGCTCCTGGTCCAGGTTTTGGCCAGAACTCAGCGTGCTGTGCATTGGTGTCTTGTGTGTACAACAAGAGCTTTCCATCTTTTCCCTGCCAGTGGCAGTCTTCCAAAAGTCAGGGAGCCCTATGGAACAGCACTTCATGGACAGCAAAGGAAGATACACCTCTCTTTGTATCTGAGCATTCTAGTTCTTAGCCAAAAGGACAGTATTTTGTATGAAGACGTTGTTTGTTGTGCTGTTTTTCATAAGCAGGCTATTGAGCTTTGCATAAAATCTATTTGAATTGTTCATTTCTGAGTTGCAGTGTTGGTAATTTTAGGTTCAGGAATGAAATTACAAGTGTGGTTTTTGTTTTCTAAGCAAACATAATGTTAGAACCGTGTTGGTTGTCTAGCATGAGGACTGTCATGTGGAATTAAAGTGTGTGTACATGTAGAGCAAGCCCTTATTACTTTAGTGGAGGATTTCAGAGGGACACATAATGAGTTAATAGGAACCTAGTTAGAGTTCTCACCAGTGACAGAAAATGGCCTCTTCTCTAGTAGTTTGTACACTGTCCTGTCACAGCATCTATGAATCATGACGTTTCTGAAGAATGACTTATCTGGCAGAATGTTCAACAACTGGCCTAGGGTTTGGTGCTATTCTGACATGTTTGGAAGTTGATGTCAACATCTTGTACCTGAGGCAGGTTTAAGTGCTAGCAGCAAAGTTTACCTTCTTGCTATTACTATGCTGATGAGTGCTTAATAGATATCAGAAGGCATTTCCAATAACAAAGGAAACGCTGAGTTATTTATGTGGCATTTCATGACAGATTAAGTACTCATTGAAATTATGAAAGCTTGGTGTCAGTAACAGAACATTTGCTGAATGCTTCTGAATTTAAGACTATGGAAGTTTAATCAGAATTGACAGAAGGGTGGGGAGACAGCTTGGCAAGAGTGCAGGCAAGTACTTGGTTAGCCACACAGAGTTGTTCATGATTGGCAGATACTCATAGTCTGAACTAGAGGAGCACCAGATGAAATGGTGCATTGTTGTTGCCCCTTGCCTCATACAAGTCTTGTTTCCTTTTAATTGTTAAGGAAAGAGGGGATAATACAATCTGAGAAATTTAGAGGTTGGGATGAAAGATATTGTAAATATTGCTTGTTGAGCATGGTCAACCTGAAGGAAGCAGTACCACATGGAAAATAAGGAAAGTTATGATGTCAGATCCTGAATTCTTCCCCAAAATGTTTTCTCTCTTTTTACATATTTATTTCTTCAGTGCAGGCTTTAGGTTTTAAGATGGGTCATCTATCCATTGACATGGGGGCCTGCAAAACCAAGCACCTACCTAGATTTATCAGTGTAATTTCTTTACACTGTAATTTTTTCAGCAAGGGCAAGTCTTCCTGAGTACAAAATCTAAGTAATATCAAGCAACCAAGTGGGCTTGATTACTTTAACCGATCTGGTCTGAATGTGTCTTCCCAATTTGACTCAGGCATGGGTGAAGCCTCTGCCTAGCTGCAATCACTTGTTGGTACCTTTCTGGGAAGTCCCCCCTTCCTAACCGAAATTCAGGAAACCCACACATTCTCATCCTGGATTCACGCTGAATTCCTGAACTGTACAATTGTCACTGTTCTGCTAGCCAAAATTGTGCAGTCTCACTCTTCTGCTGACTCAGAGGTTGTCCATTCCAGTCTTCTGGAACTACCAAACTTTGTTACTGTTTTCTTGGGACCTTGGAAGCTCTGTCTAAAGACTTATACAGAATCTCTAGATCATCTAAACAGATGACATACTCTGTTCAGCAGACTGAGACTAGATAAACTCCTCCTCTGTTCACTCCTTTTGTCTTGTGTGCAGTCTCACTCTTCTGCTGGCTCAGAGGTTGTCCATTCCAGTCTTCTGGAACTCCTCCTCTGTTCACTCCTTTTGTCTTAAACTCTCCTTTCTCCTTTAAATCTTTCTCTTGTGACCATTCCCTGGTACAGAATTCCCACTCAGCTGGAGGCTTGGCTCTTTTGCTTTCTCTTGCTCTTATATCATGTAACTCTTAATGTGCATGTGTCTGAACACAACAGTTGCACTGTTCTTATGCTTGAGTACCTTTTCCATTCCTGTAGCCCTGTATTCCCTCAGTGAGTTCTAAGCTTTGCTTTGGAAAAGTTCTGGTTGTTTCTTGGTTACTTGTCGCCTGTTAGAGGTGCTTTGAGCTTGCTTGCGTACTGTTCAGGTAAAGATCCCTCAATCACATGTTCTGCTTTCCCTTAATTGGTGAGTGTCAGTTTTCCAAGTTACCCAGGCTGTGGAAGTAGAAATAGGTATCCCCCTGGTACTGAGCTTAATTCCCCCAAATTAGTTCTGGTTCTGGCCGAGTGCCCCAAACCTAAATTAGAAAATCCACACATGTCAATACACGTGGGGAGCACGTGTGGTAACACCATCTTCAGTGGTGAAACTGAACAGTGGTATTTATTTACTTTATTTTATACCCTGCCTATCCTTACAACAACTCTGTGAGGTAGCCTAAGCTGAGTGTGTGCAGCTGCTCCAAAGTCATCCAGCAAATTTCTATGGCCAATGGGGGATTCAAACCTGGGTCTCCTTGAGTCTGAAACTCTAACCACCATATCACATTGGCTTTCATGTGGTGGCTGCTGTTGAACATTAATAAACAGCCAGCCCTGGGTGAGATGCAAGTCACATGGTAGCAAGTATCATGGTGGGATTTTTTAAACCCCCCTAGGATTTTTTTTAAAATTTCTTTCTCAAGTTTGCAGAAAGAGCTGTCTTTCCTGCCCATGGCTCCCATCTCTGGATTTAAGTATTCACAGATGTGACCATGTTGAAAATCAGAGCTACTGATTTGGCTATCTGTGTCCCACATTTCACTCCAATGGGACCCAAACCAGCATAAATATTCCTTTGTTTTAGGTTAGGCTGAGCGTTATTGGCTTAAGGTCACCCAGTAAGCTAATGGTAAACATGTGATGTTATTACAAAATCAATTACAATTTATACATTTAAAACTACAGGAATTTTATTTGGTTTATTTTTTGCTGCTGCTATTTGTGTTGTTTTATTGGGGCTTGTAATCAAGGGACATGTATGGGGAGATGCTTGGGGGCTGGAGTTTGTGTAGTTCACATGCCAGTGGTGTTAAGCAGCAGGAGCTGTGGCAATGGGCCACTTGAGGAGAAGAGTGTCTAAGGCAAGAGCCTGCAATCCTGTTTCCATCCAAAAATACCTCTGGATATCATGTCAGCATGACACTGTTAGAAAGTTCTGCTGTTGAATGCTGCATCATTGATCACAAAAAACCTCAAACAGCTGTAATCCAGGAACTGAGCGAGCGAGCAAGCTGACGACACCTTGCTTGAGCTTAATAAGGAAGGAGAGTTGATCATTACAGTTCATCAAGGGGCTTCTCTGTTCAGCAGCAGGCTAGGTCTGGAGGGAGGGGGCAGTTGTCTTCATCTACCATAGTACCATTTCTCTTAATCATCCCTCTGGTCAGCAGTCTCTGAACTTTGAGCTTTTGTATCTGGTTCTTGGATTTTTGAGAAAGGCTGGGGATTCTGTGTATCATCCCTCTTGCTGCTTCACGTCTTGAGCTGTCCAAGCTGGTCTTGGTGTCAGAGACTCCTGGGCTGATCGTTTCAACATCCACACCAAGTGTGTCTCAGGATTTCATGGCTGTCATGACAACTATGGGGTTGACTGAGGTAACATCTTCTCCCACGCATGTAGTAAAGTATAATCTCGATTTGGTGTTCTGTGCAGGGTGTGAGTCATCTGAGTTGCAGATAGAGGAAATTAATATACTCGATTGTCCTGTATGGATTATTATTCTGTGGTAAGGTTTAGGCTAAAGAAATTTTTGAGACCTCCATGGGGGTGGAGGATCATTTGGAAACATCTTCCCCAAGAGATTGGTGGACCCAAAAGATTTCCTAACAGCCGTAGATGTTCGTAATGATATGGCTGGCAGTGATGATAAAGAATTGATGAGCCTAAAGATGTAAAATGTTTGGAAATTTAGAAACCAAAGAAAAAGCCATAGATTTATCGGGGGGGGGGAATAGAGATTTTGGGGGGAGAACATATACCGGATTTATCAAATTTAACTTACGTTGCTGTTTTAACAAAATAAATTTTATCATTTATAATGTAGTTAAAATATAAAAATGTACTGTTTGGCACATGGAATTTATGAGTGTATCCTGCACTACTTAAGCACACACAGTTCTAGCACCAGAGGAAGGCAAGCAGCCGTTTACAAGCAAAAAAGCTTTGTATGCTTCTCTCATGAAGTATCAGTGTAGTAACTTTGGAATGCTTTCCACATTGTCCTTTGACAAACAGGTGACAGAAGCTACCTGGCATGCCTTTTTGTGAGGGCTAGTTCTCCAGTTGTAGCTGCTCCTAGACAAATGAAAGCCTGGGAGAACTTGAGGGAAAACACCTGGGTGGTTTTCCTGTGTTTTTCAAAAGATTTTTTTCCCAGTGGAAACATGGAAAGCTTTGGAGAGCACTGAAACCATTTTTTCCTTGTGGAATGACTGAATGACTGTCTTTAAGACAAAGTTTGACTTGCTTAGAATGTGTACCATGAAAAACTTCATGTAATTCCTGTGCATACTGTAAAAACTTCAAGTGCTTATTTTTTCCTATCCCTCAGATGGCAAAACTAAGAAACACATACTAAGGTAGAATAGGGTACAGAAGTTTGCATCTGTCTCTCAGGTATTAGATGTTTTTGCAGTTTCAAATGTCCAACACTAAGGTATGTATTTTAAAATTTCATAAATATTCCAATTAGTACATTTTCATACGCTAAAAAAGATGCATGATGTTATAAGGAAATAAGATAAGGGTTGGGTCTGCGGACAGAAGATTCTTCTATCATTTGAACGCAGCTTTCCTGCCTCTTCCTTTCCCACCGCACTCCAATCTCCCAAAGATGTTGCTGTTGAGGAATAGGAGAATGTCTAGAATGGCATGAGGGGCTAATCTGTGGTCTGTAGCAGGAAGAGGCAATTGGCAGAGTTTGTGTTTTCCCCATTTGTTAGAGGAAAATTTAATCTGGATCCAACCTTAAATTTAGGCTTGATAGGAAGGTGTGTCTTGCATATTTCGCCCAAATGTCAATGTGTTCTGGAGCAAACCACCCAAACTTCTTTTAATATCATCTTAATTTCCAGAAAAATTATATCTCTGGTTTGTGGAGAAGGCTGATCTGGTCACAGTTGTGGTTATATCCAGATTAGATTACTGTAACATGCTTTAAGTGGAATGCCCTCATAGGCACCCCAGAAGCTTCAGTTGGCAGAAGATGTGGTTGCAAGGGCCCTTTTTGTGACAGGCTAGTACAACTATATAAAGCCAGTGCTATTTCAATTGTTCTGGGTCCCAGTTTGTTTCTGGAATCAGTTCAGGGACTATATGTGTGATCCTGCAGGCACCAGCTTTAACTGAGGTTAGGTTTTTGTAACCTATGAGCAGGCATTTGCCACTCCCCTGGTCTTTGGAATCCCCACTCCCCTGGAGCTGGGGCCATGCCTGCAGGTCTTCCAGACTAAACTGAAGACTCCCCCCCCCCCCAATAGATGGCCTTTGAGTTGGATTGAAATTCTGGATGGCAGTTGTTAAATTTTTATTCCATCGAGCTTTCCCAATCTCTTAAACATGCCGGGTAAGATATTGTGAATATACTGTCTAGGTGATTTTATGTTAATTTTATATTTCCTTTGTAATGAAATGTAGTCACAACACGTGAACTTCCCTGAGAATACGCAAGTGGAAAGGCACCCTAGAAATATACGATGTATAAATAATAGCTGGCAGCTGATTAAGATGATATTTATTTGGATTTATATCCCGCCCTCCCCTTAACAGGCTCAGGGCGTGTTCCAACAGTATAAAATACAATACAATTAAAACCACATTAAAACAATATGAAATAATATAGCTCCTAAGTGCCCTACAACTCTAATAAAGACCAGATACATTAGTGGTTGATGGTATTAAAGATTTAACGTTTTTAAAAGATCTTTAAAATTTCGAGGTCTCAGGATCCAGGCTACAGATGGAGGCCAGACTGAGAAAGGGGACACCCTCGAAAGCACTTGATAGTTTCAAAGACAAATAAAACATTGGGCTGCTTCCAATGAGTGAAATTGGTTTTGTTCAGATTTGCATGTAGCAACTTGTAGAAGTAAATAGCAAGTTTTGCTGTTTATGGTTCCAGTTGCAAAAACAGTAAAGACAATAAACAATAATAGCAATGGTTAATTTAGAAATTTGGCACTTGGGATACTGTACACATATGACTAACCTGAGATTATAGGTTGAAACTTTTAAAAATGAAAAATAATTTACCGTTAATCTTGAACAGTTGCACCTTCTGAGTGCACTGTAGTTAGTGCATAGGTTTAGAAGGGTGTAACTATTTTGGATTGTACTTTTAACCTCTTTATGTGTCATGCATAAAACATGCTGGAGTAACTGTTAAATTTCTTATGACAATCTCTCATTGTCTTTGAATGAAAAGAAGGGAGAGGGGAATAGAAGCACACAGTCCATAGGTTATCTGGTAGTTTGACCCAGTGTTCCTAATATTTCCATCCTGATCATAGTTATGAAATGAGGGATGTGGGTTGGGCTTGACCAGTCCCTCCCTCGTCTATGTACAGGTTCTCCACTTTCTTGCCTAGTTACCTTTGTAGAGCATGGTCAGGGGACATCTAGGTTTGCTTATTGCAGTTAATGCTGACATAATGTAATATAACACCATGGTTAAATACGAACATACATGAAAACGTAGAGGGGAATTCATGCTGAGAGAGCATGTTCACAATATCTTGACTTATGTTTAGGAGATTGGAGAAGTTGTTTGAACTGAGCCTGTAAATTGAATTAATAAACATTTTGATAATTCACCTTCTCCCCAATGGGGGGGTGGGGGGCTGCATATGGAGAAAATCTAATGACCCTTTCCTAGAAATAATACCCCCCTTTCCCCAAATTGCCATGTAAGCTTCGGATGCCATTTTTGAGGAAGTACATTGGCTGCTGGGGATAGGGGAAGACGTTCCAACTTGACCGATATCTTAGAGTCAAAGTTTGGAATTACAGTAACTTCTTAAAGTTACAGAATGTATTCCATATGCAATTCTGCTTTGATACCTTTGGTGAAATTCAGTTTCGTTCTTTTACATCTTAACAAAAAAGTGTGAGAACTATATTTAGAGAACTGTGGATGTACAATACCAACTGTTTAATGTTGTAGAATTTGCCTTCGGTTTATGTCTGTTTAGCAGGAACAGACTAGCTCTTTAACAATAGGGAAATTTCCCAGTTGGCCAGTGCTGTAGGGGGCTACTAGCAAACACAAACCAAGCTCTGTAGGGGGCTACTAGCAAACCTGTAGGGGGCTACTAGCAAACACAAACCAAGCTCTGGCAACTCTGCCAGAACCTAGGGGTCCATTTGGCTCTGACCCTTCATTGGCTACGGTAGTCAGTGTCAGTTCACCAGTTGTTTTTTTCCCACACTGCTGCCAATTTTCAGGAGGAAGCGGTGGTGAGCTGACACCCATTGTTTGCATTGCTGAGTTCAGTGACCCCTGCAGTGTGGGCTTATAGTACAGGGGTGACTCAGCTTGGCTTGCTCCAGGGCTGTTCTCACCTCCCAGTGAGCTACTGCTATTTAGAGATCCGAAATATCTCATTGTGGTGCTGGTATAAATAAAAGTAATTTGCTGTCAAAGGCATATAGCATTGGTATGGAATAGAATATTGTTGTTCTCTTGGAGGTAGCGGAATAGTGTTTAATCCAAAATAATGGCTTCTAGTGATATCATTTTTAAAACAGAGCTTTATTGTTGTGTAGCCCCCTGTAGGAACTTGTGTGTGCAGGAAGTTGCAGAAACTGATAAGTGCTCCCTCTGCCTTGTGTTTTCTTGGTGAAGGCTAGGATGATGTCAAATGCCCAACTGCAAACAATTTATACCTAAGGCAAGAGATGACAGAACTTCCTGCTTAAAAGCTGCCATTTGTGAAAAGCTAGCAAGACTGTGTTAGGTCAACCTATTTGTTTTGAAAGCTTGGCATTTATTGCAGCTGAAATGTGACATAATTCTTCATTTTGAGCAAGTTTTCATTAACTATTGAAATTGCAACTGTTGTAATAACTGAAAACTTTTTGTAAATTTCAGCTTGTGCTTGTAGATGGGATCACACTTGATATTATGGTAGATAATAAGAGAATGCAATAAACATTTGTAAAGTTCTGTATTCTCCTTTAATTTAATGCATGTATTTAATTTTTTTAAAGATAATGTAATAAAATTGTAATATAAACTAAATGTAATTATGGGATTTTTTTCCTCTTTTTGCCTGTGGCTTAAAAACTCAACTATTTTGATGCTTCGTATGGGATCAGTGCATTATAATATGCTACCTTGAGAGGGTTTTTGGAGAAAAGGCAGGCTACAAAGAGAAATCATTGATGTGTGCTGAAAGATGCTTGCTTGCTTAAGAATAAACAACACCAAACCTAAGCCGATGCATGAAGTGGAGGTTATGTATGTTTTGTGTATGCTGTGATTTGTTTTTCGGGTTTTTTTGTAACCCACCTTGCACCTATATGAAGGGACGCAGAGTAAACATTTTTTCAAAAAAAATACCTAGATTTTTGAGAAGTAGTATATTTATAGGTCTTGGTTTTATTCTGTAAATACTACTAACTGAATGTTTTGGATACATAGTTCAGAAGTGTTAATCATACTGGACCATACTCCTACAGTGTTATAAAGTTGTAATGGGAATATTTTTCTCTTTAAAAAGAGCAGATTTCAGAGGTGATTGTGAATCCCAAGCACAGGGTTTGCAATTTGATACGGATTAAAATAATAGCTTTGTGGTGTTCTTGAGATTGTCTGGAAAATATGCTGTCACTTATTTCTGTATAGGATGGTTTGTAGGTTTAATGTTAGAATTTTCTGAGGAGTCCTAGCATTTAAGATTGCTGTTTGGAATTCAAAAATTGTATCCGTTTTGAAACATAGATTGAGTAGGTAATATACTGGACACTTATTTCTGTATAGGATGGTTTGTAGATTTAAGGTATGTTAGAATTTTCTGAGGAGTCCTAGCATTTAAGATTGCTGTTTTGGAATTCAAAAATTAAGAACATAAGAACATAAGAGATGCCAATGTTGGATCAGGCCAAAGGCCCATCCAGTCCAACACTCTGTATCACACAGTGGCCAGAAATACCAGTGCCATCAGGAGGTCCACCAGTGGAGCCAGGACATTAGAAGCCATCCCACTGTTGACCCCCCAAAGCACCAAGATGACAGAGCATCACTTGCCCCAGAGTCCCTATCTATACCTAGTGGCTAATAGCCACTGATGGACCTCTGCTCCATATGCCTATCTAATTCCCTTTTGAAGACGTCCATTTTGAAAACATAGATTGAGTAGGTAATATACTGGGTTTTATCTTTTTGTTTAAGTTACAGATGGCAAGATTGTCTAATTTATTTAAACATATCTTTTACTTAAAGGAATGTAGAACGTGAATTTTAAGCACTTTTCTACCTCTAAAAAGAGTTTTTTGCTTGATGTATTTACTTAAAACAAAATCTTTGCAGATGTAGTTTTATTTTTGTGATTTCTGTTGAAGGACATTAGGATTCACTTTTTATGTTAATGTGTCTGAAGACATTTAATGGGACAGTTTCCCCGAGTGTAGAGATAACTTTGGCAAGTAACACTGGAGAATGTTTTACTCAGCGAATACTGAAGGAGTTGCTCAAGCATGTTGTATAAAGAGATCTCTGCCATATATGTTCAAAATGAATCTGGGAAGTGCACTGAAGTCTGAGAGCGATGTATTTACAATGTTTTTATGTGCTTTGAGAGATCAGAGGTTCAGTGTTTAGTAATTTCTAGAGTCCTGTATGTTGATTTTACTGAGTGTTAGGGCTGCCAGAGATAATCAGCTTAACAGATCAGGGCATATTTTTAATAACTGGAGCTGTGATTTAAGGCCATACTTAACTTTTTAAAGGCTTTTTTGGTATTTGCTTACAATATAAAAAGCTAGATTACTTTTTTCAAACAATGAGTGGCAATTAGCAGTTTGCTAAATAAAAACTGTCTTGCACTTCAATATCTCAAGAAGCTGCCTGCCATGCAGTTCTGGTAGTAGTGTACACAGTTTGTGTATGTCAAAAAGGCAGATTATTAATTAAATGGAAAATTCTTTATTAGTTGACAGTCTTTGCATCAGTGCTTGATTATCAGTAAGATATGTGTTTCTGGATCAGAAATATGATCTATGTATTTCTGGGTAGTGATCTGGGTAGTTGCAATGTGCTAAAATGTTTAGATGTTCTAGCCAATTAGACTTCCTCATGCTTCCTTCAAAATTTTTGTTCTGTTTGTATCAAAAACAGACGCAAGGATTGTACCTTTTCAGAAAGATATTAAGAACAACAGTTGTGCGGCAAGCAGCATTCAAGAAAATGTTTTTTGTAATGTATTATAGCACTAATCACACTTATAAAATCCTTTGTATACAAAAGGTCTTAAAGTACAAAGCCTGAATTCTTCGTGACAAAGAGGGTGGGGTTATCTTCATTGCTTTCCTTAGCATTCCAATAATTTCTAGACCTCTTCCATTCTTAACTTTCAGTGCCTTTGGATTACCTGGATATAGGGTAAAGGGTAATAGTACCGTATCTCACATTAAGAAACCATTATTTCAATTAGGAGTATTCTTAATTTCCTCATACTACATTACTAGCATATCCCACAACTGCCATAAATTTTCAGAATAGTATATGGGGTGGCAGAAAAAAATGGGATGACCATATTTTGTAACATTTTCCCTCTTCTCCCACTGAGGTGGAGGACATCTCCATGGGTTATTCCCATCGTTCCTTTAGGGAGGCAGGAAATACTTTTTTCTCCTTCCTGTTGGCGCCTTGGGAATAGCCCTGCCCCTCAGTTCTATTCCTGCCTCTTAGGGAGTAGCAGCTAGGGACAGAGCTCTGCGATTCTGTCCATCTACTTTCTCTTTCAATTCTTTCTATTTTGCTCTATATTGCTCTCTTTTATTCCTCAGAGTCTCTCTCTCCCCCCCCTACTTTACTCTATTTTTTCCCCTTCTTGCTTCTGCTTGGAGCCAGAAGACATTGAGAGGCAAGTGTCCCCCCCCGTGTGCTTGTCGGGCCTGCGCGATGGCTACTGAGCACTCAGAGCACTCATCAGGGGACGCGGCAACAACGCTCACCATGGCGGCGGGCGGAGCACAACTTGGCAGTGGGGCGTACTTGCCTTCGGGGCTTGTTTGTGCCACCCCAATGAGCGCAGCAGAGGTGGCGTCGGGTCGGTGGCGCAGCATGCACTCAAGCGCCGCTGGCCACAAGAAGAAGCAGGGCCCGCTAATTCTGGGTGGGCGAAGATCGGCGGCCATCTTGAAGAAGCGGAGCCGAATCCGGACGCCATCTCCAGGCCTCTGCAGGGCGACACTGGAACGGATGGAGTTTGTAAGCCCTCAGCGTTCCCTGGGCCCAAAGTTAGATTGCAGGGAGGGTAACACCTTCCAAGGGG
>NW_015165923.1:69349-69575 GCF_001447785.1 Gekko japonicus
CCTCCTTCAGCTTGGCCCACTAAGGCTGCCCAAAAAGCACCCACAAGACCCTGTAGGGGTTCTAGAGAGGAGCAATGGGAAGATGAGGAATCTGTTGGGTCCATGCAGGAGGACAGAGAGGAAGGGGAATTCCTCTCAGATGAGGAGGTGAAGGATCTTAAGATGCCTGAACAGGCTAGCCGCTTTTTTAGAGCGGAGGACTACCACTATTTCTTGTCCAAAGCCA
>NW_015165923.1:69657-69869 GCF_001447785.1 Gekko japonicus
AAATCCAGATCTAGAGGTGACCAGGAGTTCTTCCCTCCTGAGCAGTATGTGGAAAATGTCTTTCCTTTTCCGAACTATTTTGAACGTCAACTAAGGGTGGCATGGGACAAGCCAACTGCTAACAAGTAGTTCCCAGGTTTTGTAAAAAAGATGTATGCCTTGCCCAGTTATGCCAATAAACTGTTACAGGCTCCACCAGTGGACGGTCCCGT
>NW_015165923.1:72847-98436 GCF_001447785.1 Gekko japonicus
AAAGCTTCGGTATAGAACCATAGTTCCTCATTTGGATGGACAAAAGGAAATACGACTTCAGACAAAGTGATTAAAATGTGGAATTTGCTGCCAGAGTGTGTAGCCTTGGCCACAGGAATAAACAGTTTTAAAAGGGGATTAGATAGATTCATGCAGGATACGTCTATGAATGTCTACTAGCCCTGGTGACTATGGGGAACCTCCACATTCAGAGGCACTAAATTTCTGGATCCCAGAGCCAGGAGGCAACATCGGGGAAAATCCTCGCCCTCTATGCCTGGGGTGGCCACCGTGTGAGACAGAATTTTTGACCAGATGGGCAACTGAAGAAGAAATTGGATGTATACCCTGTCCTTCACTCAGAGTGGCTTACAAACTCCTTTCCCCTCCCCTCCCCACAACAGACACCCTGTGAAGGAGGTGGAGCTGAGAGAGCTCTGGCAGAAACGGCTCTTTTTCAAGAACTATGGCTTTTTCAGAATTATGGCTTGCCCAAGGTCATCCAGCAGCTGCGAGGGGAGGCATGGGGAATCAAATCCGGTTCTCCCAGATTAGAGGCCACAAACTTAACCATTATACCCAAACTGGCTCTTGGTCTGATCCTCTGCCCTCTTTCCTGGCATGGAGAATTGTGGTTTGACACTCACTCTAGATACTCACAGTGTATGAATGGGTTCAACAGGAGAGCTTTTTTCTCCCTCAGTACCGCCTTCGAGTCCCAACTGGTGGAGGGAAACAATCACTTCTCTATTCCAGCCTTCTTCCAAGCAGCTCAAATGGACACACGCAGGTTTTATTAATTTTTGTAATTTAAAAAAGGAAATAGAGTTCTGACCTGGATATACCCCGATCTCGTCAGATCCTGGAAGCTAAGCAGGGTCGGCCCTGGTTAGTCCTTGGATGGGATACCTCCAAGGTATACCAGGGCCGGGAGGCTAGGCGCAGGCTATATCAAGCCACTCCTCTCAATGTCCTCCGTGCCCCCGTAGGGGTCACCACAGGTTACCATGACGTCCAGGCACACACACAAAAATGCCAAAATAGCCCCCCCAAAGGGAATTAAAGGGGGTGCAGAAGAAAAAAGGGAACTGGGGTACAAAAGCATTAAACATATGAAAATATTTACATTTGTCAAGGACATTCACATTTTGTACAGTGCATGAATAAAAAATTAAATGTTCCATAATGCTTCATTTCTCAACACCGTTATGATTTTTAACATTATCCTTATGATTGCGACTACATCAGAGAGGAAGACAAAGAACAATTTAAGGAAGAATAAAATATATTTTAAAGTCTATTCCACCTTGAATATAGGGAGATAATACAACATTGGAATTGATAATAAAACAGTCCTCCGCTATTAGTTAATCTCAGGCTGCGGTCACACGCAACATTAGCCACGCAAGAGATACGGAAGACAAGCGGAGTTTCCGGTCGCGATCTCACCAGCACATCTGGGAAGCGTAGCGCTTCCGTGGCACAACTGAGGCTTCCTGCCGAAAAAGCGCAGCAAAAAACTAGTACCTTGGAGGTACTAGTTTCCAGAAACTGCGGGGCAAGGGCGGGCGTCTGATCGCGTTTCCGGTGGTATCCGGCGCCCGCCCATGTCCCCTTGCGGAAAAGGGTTTTTTTCCCCCACGTCTCCGTGGATGTGCACACGCACCCAACGGAGCATGCGCATTCGTAGTGTACACAAAACAAGGAAACCAGTTCGCCGCGCCGCGCGCTTCTTCATTGCGTGCAGGCGTGTGTTGTGATCGGCACCTCTCCCTACCCACGGAAGCTCCACAGTACCTCCACAGAACCTTCACAGTAGGTCTGATCGCTTTACTGCATGTTAGTTTGCCCCGGGGCAAACAGCCACACTTCTCCTCCGCAGTTTCCTGCCCATGTGACCGGGGCCTATATTAGGCATATTCTGTGGCTTGCATTTACTTTCTGAAGCCCTAGGAAGCAAATCAACTAAAAAGCTTTGATGGATGTCTTATTTACTAGAAGTGTCTGGGTGGAGGAGCAATGGTAAAGGAAAATATTAGGCATATTCTGTGGCTTGCATTTACTTTCTGAAGCCCTAGGAAGCAAATCAACTAAAAAGCTTTGATGGATGTCTTATTTACTAGAAGTGTCTGGGTGGAGGAGCAATGGTAAAGGAAAAGCCGAGTAGTCAGTTTATATATGAGGAAACAAGCTTCCGTAATATATTATGGTCATAAAAGGGATTCAAAGCTCATTGCTATTCAAAAATAGAAATGGCTTGGGTCCATCCTTTCTATGAACTTGCTTCATTTGCAGCAGGGTTTTTGCTGCCTTCCCCTTCTTGATGCACTTAGAGCTAGTACAAATAAGTGTGAGTGTGTCTGGTATTTCTGCTAGTTTTTCCTGCTTTTGGACAGGGTCTTTTACTTCTCCCCATGCTGTTACCATAGTAAAGAGTAGGAGTGAAATCTGGGAGACTCAGGTGCAGATCTCCATTGTGCCATGAATCTCACTGGGTGACCAGGGGCCAGTCCCTCTGTCTTAGCCTAACCTGCCTCACAGAATTGTTAGAGGACAAAAAAGGGAAACAGTATATGCTGCCCTGAGCTCCTTGAATGAGTGGTGGGATAAAAATGTCAATAGGTATAGTTGCTGTTTTCAAACAGAAAATAGAGGGAAGCATGCACACCTGAGGTTTGTTTCAGTCATATTCCCAACCATTTTTTGTCATTACGCATGAGTAAACTCAATGTCTGATTTTGCCAGTATTGTTCCCAACAATATATAGTAGCTGATTCATGATGCTCCAGTAGCTGATTGAGTCACTGAAGTGTAATGGTTTGTGTTTATCCAGGGCCTGGGAAATCTGAGTTTACAGCCCCACTCATCCATGAAGTGGTTGACTTTAGCTTGTTATTATCTGAAGCTAATCTGCTTTATAGTATCCCTGGTGGTTTATAGTATGCTGGGAGGGAGTCATAGGCAGCCACATTGGTCCCTAGTGAAATCCAAAAAACAAGAATAAAAGCTGTGTTATACCTGTTATTAGGGCCAACCAAAATGACACAGAACAGTGCATACTTGAAGGGTTTGAGGGACATGTGCTGTAGAACATACATCCCATCTCTACTTGTTCCCCTATGAGTCCAGGTGGTCAATACTTTTAAGGATTCTGACCAATATAACCCCCCTGCTAGGGTTTAGCTTTCAGAGTCCCTCCTAGTGGAATGAACAACCCGTGTCCCTTGGATGCATGAAGGGGGCATTATCCTTCACCTTTTATAGAAGTTAGATTCAGGTGGTCTGAAGCAACAGAACAAAGTTTGAGTCTTCAGTGTATCTGAAGAAGTGTGCATGCACACAAAAGCTTATACCCAGAATTAAAATTTGTTGATCTTAAAGGTGCGACTGGGCTCAACACTTCGTTCTTTTTATAGAAGTATGTGAGAGAGTTTGGGTTTAGGGATGCATTCCTTAACCCCAACTCTGTCCTCATAGGATAATTGGGGAAATACTTCCATGCAGAGTAGTTCTTCAGATTCAGGTGTAGCTTTCTGCTCATACAGCCACGTACCTCAGCAATCAGGGAAATATTGAGCTACGACAGTAGACTGCTAGTGAGGGCCCTCCAGGGGAACCAGTTGGCTACTCTATGTAACAGGATGCTGAACTTGATGGACGACTGGATTGATCCTGCAGGGTATTACTTAAGTTCTTATGCACAGCACAGTGATTATGGAAGGAAGTGTGATGTAAAGCCTTGAGCTTTTTCTGAGATGTGCTGTCAATAACTGCCCATTTATGAGATGTGTTGCTGTAACTCACAAGAGTGCATATAACCTATTTGAAGATATATTGTTTCAGTTACTGAGGAAATTCTTCGAAACGGAGTGCTTAATATCTGGATTCTTCGTTTATCATTCTTGATATGTCTTCATCTCAAGAGGAAATTTTTCTACATTAAGATTGGACTTGATTGTGCTTATATGATTGTAATTGTATCAGTGCTTTGGTCTTTATTGACCCAGTATTAGCATCTTTTGAACCAGTATTAGCATCTTTTTCACACAGATTTACTATTCCCTTGTATACCTACACTGTGTGTTCCTCTTTGGTTGCTGTTAGTGTTTCTTCAGTTGCACCAGATCAGGCAACTGGCCCCCTTCCAGTCTCGCCCTGACCTAGCCGCAGTAATCCACACAATGGTCACCTCCAGGCTAGACTACTTTAACTCGTTCTATGTAGGGCTACCCTTAAGACTGACTACAACTGGTCCAGAATGCAGCAGTGCAGGTCCTTACTGGAACTCCACTAAATATAAATATTCGGCTCACTTGCATTTTATCCTCATAACATCCCACTGAGGTAGGCCAGGCTAAGAGTGTGACAGGCCAGAGTGACCCAACATTCACATTTAAACAATAAATATATGCTTGAAACTCTGTTGTATGTCTACACAAAATTATCTAATGCTGTAAATTGTATTAAATTTAAAAAATCATACTGAGCATTCTGAACATTGTCACAAATGGCATTTTACTCAATCCACAGCAAAAAAACCCCTATAGGATGTAAAATTAGGGGAGAACAGGGAGTGTTTTGTTTTTTTAAATTTTCTAGGTTTTTCTCCTAGGGGTTTGTTCTCTTGTCTGATATCTTGGTGGATATTGACAGATAATAGGCTGTTGCTCCACAACTGATTATTCTACCCTCAAATTAAGTTGAGAAATATACTCTGATACATTTTCTACCTTACTGTAATTTTTTTGATTTTGAAAGATGGGCTGTATGGTTTTTTAAATATTTTTCTCTGCCACTTTGTTTGATATATGTATTACCATATACTGTTTTATTCACTATATGTGGCTAAGAATTAGGTGCAACATAGTTACATAAAAAACCCCTGTTATAACAGTGCATGAATCATGCACCTTAGAATGCTTCCCTAACATACTCATTACCATTTCTTACCTTTTTGATGTTCCTTTTCATTTTAACTTTGGTGATCAAAAAGCAGCCCAAATAATGTGCCACTTGGGCATTGGGGAGCCTGCCTTTGGTGGTAGGTTTCACACTTATGAGACACACATCAGAACATACAATTAGTATTACTAAGGGGGCATATTCAGGTTTTTTGTTTTTTTTAAAGTCTGTGATGAATACAGGAGAAGGGTAGTCTCACAAAGTGGCATGTTGAGACTGAGAGGGATACCAGTGACAGGCAGGGTTTTTTTAAAAAAAAGTCTGTGATGAATACAGGAGAAGGGTAGTCTCACAAAGTGGCATGTTGAGACTGAGAGGGATACCAGTGACAGGCAGGGTTTTTTTAAAAATGAGTTAGTGTGAGCTAGCTCACATTTTTTTAGCCTCCAGCTCGCGTATTTTTGTCTTAGCTCAGGAAGGGATGGCAGGGATACCAGTGACAGGCAGGGTTTCCTCTAAGCTGAGTTAGTGTGAGCTAGCTCACATTTTTTTAGCCTCCAGCTCGCGTATTTTTGTCTTAGCTCAGGAAGGGATGGCTCCAGAGCAAACTAATTTATGCAGCAGCCAAATTGCTTGCTCACAACTTTAATGTCAGTAGCTCACAAAGTAGAATTTTTGCTCACAGGTCTCCACAGCTTAGAGGGAATATTGGTGACAGGTGATTATTATTCATGTGTATTGATTTGCCGGTTATCAGATATTCACATGCTAGGGTTGCATATTCTCAGGTTATGCCAAACAAAACTTTTTTGGCTGTGGCAAACTCTTTAGTTTCAGATTGACTTATTTTTTTATCAGCTGCTGTTCAAACTCTACTCTCAAGCAGTTGAAACTTGCATAGTCTTGGCACAAGGTGGCACTGTCACACCATCATGTGAAAGACATACCAGCTATTTAAAAACTAGCAGTTGCTACAGTTTTAAATTTCCCTCTTAAAGTGTTGCATGTAAGGAATCAGCATTCTCACTGGAACAGTGCTAATGGCTCTGTGTGTAATTGAGGTTTAATTTGCTAAACAGTTGCTGATTATCGAGAGTATTTCTTCCTTATTTAGTGATAATTTCTGCTTTATTTCATCTCAGCAATATTTAAAATATCCCAAAGCAGTGTTCTGCATAGAAACTAAATCCCTGTGATTTTGTACTATGTATGATTTTGTACTATGTTCATAAAACATACAAAAATAGGGAGTAGAACTATATAACTTGCAAAAATCAATGTATCCCAAATGCCTGACAGATATCGTGTATGTGTGGCACATTTTCTACCCCATGATTTGGCTTGGTAGTGAATACACCCAGATATGTGGAACAGAAAACTCTTCCAGTAATTTACTTTTGTTTCAGTTTCAGCAAACACACTGGACAATGTTGCATTTCTTTTCTTGAACTGGGAAAGATAGAAGTATTCATATAAAACACTTGTAAATGGAACTTGGGCTTTCAGTTTGAAGACAAAGGAGGAATCGCCTAACAAGTTTCTATTTCTCCGAATCTAGTTTCTTAAGAGTTGGTTATAAGCACAGTTAGTGAAGGTAGTGTGATAAGTTGTCCTTCCCCATAAACTCATAGGCTGTACTCTCTAAAGATTTAAATTGTTCCATATTTGTGTTCATACAGAGGAAAGTGCTTCGTAAAGTACTTTAAAACTTTAAACTGGCAGGTTGAAGCAATCTCAGAAGCTAAGTGTTGCTATGGGGGGGGGGTAACATCGTGAACAAACTGCCCATGACATAAATGGGCCGAAATTCTTGGCTTTCATGTCTCTGCCCTCCTCTCACGCATTACACCAAAAGTGAAAGCTTCCTGGTTTAGGAAGTATTTCATATGATTGCTGTTCACTGTAATGTCTGAAATTTGGGTAATTTACCAAATGGGTTTTATTTATGGTCCAGAAAAAATTGGAATTGAGCCAACCCATGGCTGCGGATGCTATTTAGAGAAGAATTTGGCTATTTACAAATGCTGTGCAGGCCCGATGGCCAAATTCTTCTCTAGAATGGTGCCAGCAGCCATGGGTCAGACCTATGGCCACCGTAACATCTGTTTTTGCTCTCAGTCACAGTTTGTGGTTACATCCTCAGAAGCTAAGTGTTGCTATGGGGGGGGGGTAACATCGTGAACAAACTGCCCATGACATAAATGGGCCGAAATTCTTGGCTTTCATGTCTCTGCCCTCCTCTCACGCATTACACCAAAAGTGAAAGCTTCCTGGTTTAGGAAGTATTTCATATGATTGCTGTTCACTGTAATGTCTGAAATTTGGGTAATTTACCAAATGGGTTTTATTTATGGTCCAGAAAAAATTGGAATCGAGCCAACCCATGGCTGCTGATGCTATTTAGAGAAGAATTACAAATGCTGTGCAGGCCCGATGGCCAAATTCTTCTCTAGAATGGTGCCAGCAGCCATGGGTCAGACCTATGGCCACAGTAACATCTGTTTTTGCTCTCAGTCACAGTTTGTGGTTACATCAAAGACTTCCTGGACCACGACCTTTTCAGCATCTGTGCTATGTGCAAGCTGGAGGATTTCATTTGTAGTACATACAGGTTCTGTTTGTGTGAGAGAGTGCGCGCAGTGTCTGAATGCATCTGGCTCCCTCCACACAGGAGGTGATGACCCTTAAAAATGGAACCTAATGCAACACGTGCAAGCATCCTTCCAAAAACAAAGTAGAGCTTCTGAAGAATTTTTATTTCTATATGTATGACAATTAAAGTGTCTTACAGACGAAGATTTAAATGGGTTATAGCTCTGTTTAGTCATTGTACTAGTATGTTTTCTCCAGCAGTTGGCTTGGAAAAAAGTAACATTAAAAGTGGCTCTTGTTGGCTCAGCAGTTCTGAAGCTTCTTAACGTAGAGGGTCTGAATTCTGAATCTTTTGAATTCAGGTTGGTTGTTGGGATCCAAATTGTTCCTTAGCTTTCATGCAGGGTCTGATGCTTGTCCTTTGGAACTTTGAACCGGTGCCCCTCATACTGTTTCAGAAATGGCTTTAACGTTAGAAGTAGCTTACCACGTGGAATAGGGGGTTGTGTTTGAGAGTCTGTACAGGCCCCTTGGCTATATAGAATCATTTGTGTGTTTGAATACTGAGCAGAATACATAACAAACTAGATCACAGAAGATGGAGAACAGAAAGATTGCAAACTATCCTCAAAATTGAGGACCTTCATTTTTATGTTGATTGGCAATGAACTTGGAGTATCAGCATAACTTTGTAGACTTGTACACACATAAGTGGGTTGAAAGTTTCTATAAAACCACAGTTTGCCAAAGATAGTCGTATTGTGTTATGAGGCCATGACTTTCTTAGTTAATGGAACTGTAAACTGCTTCTGACTAGTTTTTGTTTTTTTCTAGGAATGATGACTCAGGTGCCTTCATGATGAATTAATTACTAAATCCACTACTTCAGATGTAGGGCAGAAGCCTGATGGTGTGGGCAGTATGGACCTAATGAACGGGCAGCCCAGCAGTGTTAATATTGCAGCTACCGCTTCAGAGGTAAGGGACCCACAACAAGAGTCCATTGTGTAATTGCTTTTTTAAAACTGCAGAGTTGGCTCTTGGATCTGTTTTTATTTAATCTATATATGAATGATCTTTTGACTCATTTTTTATGTGTCTTGTCACCTACCTCATTTGGTCAGTTGTAATATTCCAGGTTTGCTCTATGCTACTGATACTGTCCTATTATCTCAGATGAGAGTTGGTCTTCAGAAATCTTTTAAAAACTTTTTCTTTGGAATATTGTACTAGGAAAGCCCTGAGAATAAAATCTCAAGTAGTTGCCTTCTCTTTAAAAAGAGAGAAAAGAAAGAAACAGAGAAAGAAATCCTACAGTGTATCAATGGACATTGAATCCAAAAAGTAAAGGAGTTTTCATATTTGGGTATTCTTTTCCCATCTAATTTAAAATGGGACCCACATCAATTGCTGATAAGAAATAAAGCAAAAAATTGTGTTAGGATTTTTTCAAAATGAAAGTTGGAATTATATTCCAGGTGCTGTCCAGGTTTTCAGTCTTGGTGAGAAGTCATGTAAAATTGCTTATCGAAGTTCTACTTTTAGGCTGATTTCGCACTAGAGCTGCCTCGATGTTGCACCAATTTCACACCCGAAGCCACGGGGCTGCATTTGACCCGTGGCTTCACCCGATTTCCTCCGCAGTTTCGTGATCCTCAAAAAACAGGATCACGAAACTGCGGGGGAAATCGGGCGAAGCCACGAGTCAAAATGCAGCCCTGCAGCTTCGGGTGTGAAATTGACCAATAGTATCGGGGCAAACGGCAGTGCAACATCGAGGTTAGAGTGTGATGCACTTGTTCATATTTGTTATTTGGCATTCCTCCTTTAAAATCTCTTCCCTCTTATACTTATCTGTTGATCCCTCTAAGTCTTTTAAGAGTGTTTGTACTGGCCAGATTAAATACCCACTCTTTGATAGTTATGAGGGGTAGGTTTTTGTGCTTACTTTACTTAGAATGAACTTGCTGCTGTTCTTTAGGGATGATTGATACCATTATATGTATTTCCTGGAGTGTCCATTGTACATTAACCTTTGAAATTACTACATTTCACCATGTTTGTCAGCCTGCTCTGATACATATCACTATAAGATGGTTACATCTCTACTTGCTCTTAGCAGTGGCAATTTTTTTTAACTCCTTTTGTCTTTTGGATAATAAATGATTTAAGTAACTGTTCATTGCTCAAGATCTATGCATCATAAAGCTTTTATTAGATGAAAGGAAAGGAAAACTGCAGAGGCATACTACACCATACACAGAACAAAGATAGCACTTCATTTTGCCACCTTAAATAATTATGCAGTCAATTCTTGTTCTGTGCTGAACTTCTCTGAGCAGGGCTTATGAACGAACACTTGGCTTTTGGCCAGTAAAAAGATCAGGCTTCTAAATAGTTTTGCACTAGGCTTATTATCTCCTTCAAGCAAGTAGCAAGGAAGCTTGGTAGACTGATAGCACTGGTTCTTTCAGGCTGCTGATTTGCTGCAAATTACTAGGTTTGTGTAGGGTGTGTGAGATACAGTAGAGTAAACATCACTAATAATGGCAGACTGGTGCACTAAGTCAGTGCTTGAGAGCTTTTCATATTGGGAGGATACATCACTTCTGGCCAGTACATATCACATGGGCCACTGTATCAGAATCTGAGCTGCATCATCAGCAAGAAGTAATTTATTTCATTAAATCAAATATAATACAAATTTTTCCTGGTTGTTAAAGGCATTTTGGCAGTTGAGGAAGGTGAAATTCAGGAAGCTGAGCTCATAGCTTGTTCTGGTGCGTATTCTATCCCCTACTTCCATCCTGGCAGCTTACCCATACCAGAAATGCCCAGTGGAGTATTCTTGGGGCAGTTGCACTGCATCTGTTAATGTGGACAACAAGCTCTAGATTCCAGTCATTTCAGTACAATTTTTTAGCTTCCCTGCTGCCCAGGAAATCTGGCTCTGTTTAGATAGATAGTTCGCCTTCGATCCCCTTACTTAGTAAGCAAATTCTTTTGGTGGAAATCCAGAGCAAAAAGTTTCTTTGCTGTGCTTGGGCAAATCGTGATACTGAAAATGAGCTTCTTATCATATCAGTAAGCAAACCAGTAAGCAAATAGCAGACTAGCACAGAAGACATAGGCTCCATATTTCAGCTATAACAAATTCAGGTAATTCATCTGACATAATGGCAAAACAAAGGATAGAAAACTAAAAATGAGACCAAAGAAGAGTTACAGAAATGGGAGAGAAATGAAATGTGTACACTGCAAGCACAGTAACTAAAAAGCAAGTGGTTATATGGGCAGCAAAGGAATAGAAACACATGTTTATAAAGTAATACAATTTAATTGGATTACATGCTAGGTTTTGTTTCCCTAGATACCCTCATGCCCTTTCTAATTAGAAGCTAAAAGTGCCATCCTAAGAAGATGGTATAACTCTGCTTGTCATGCTTATGCCATATATGATCTTGCTTCTCATGATTGCTCATATCAGCTTAATCTGCAGTCTTCCTTACACTTTTTGCCATACTTGGCACCCACCCTTGAATTTGGGGAGCTTAGCGTACCTATTTCCATACAAAAGTATCTGAAATGTGTCCTTTAAACACCTTGATTAAACAGGGGTCTAGGGTTCTTTTGATCTGTATAACTCAGCTACGGGTGTCATTAGTTTTGGAATACTGGATGGGCATCTCATGGCTCTATGTGATTCACACCTCCCCAAAAGCTGCTCTCTGTAGCTTACTGTTGGTGTAATAGCATATTTCACCAGGCTTCCTGCACTTTTTTCCAGCCGTCATGCTTCTGATTGTCCATAACTCTTATTTCAAGAATCATACTGGGAAGTGACTTAAATGCTTTTACCATCTTAGTCCAAAGAGCTTCTTCATTTCAAATTTCTTTGGTAATATCCTTTAGAATGCACTTGAAAATCCAGTAACATATTCTTTAATTCAAATAAGTCTTATTTCTACATGCCATCATCAGATTAATGATTGGTCTGTATATCTATAAATAAGAGCTTGCATAGTATAATGGTTAAAGTGTTGGAGTAGTACCTGGCAGAACAGGCTTGAACCCCTACTGTGCTGTGGGAGCTGTCTGGGTGACCTTAAGCTAGAATGAGAAAGTGTGACTAGCCCAACTCACAGGGTGGTGGTTGTGAGGGGGGAAAATGGAGGTGGGGGGATGATGTTGTAAACCATTCTAGGAGAATATAAATTTAAAATGACTATGCTTTGCCAGTAAAATTTATAAAAAATTGAGAACAGTTTTTCGTTCTAACTCTGAGAGGAGAGGGCATGTTGACATGGGTGATTCCCATCAGTACACCAAGGAAGCAGGACTGAAATTAATCCAGAATTCTAGTCTTCTGGGTAAAGTCACCCACTTTCCTCATTTCATTTCCTGCCTCATTAAGGATAACAGGTTTTTGGTGGGAGCTACTTAGCAAGCACCCTACAGCTCAGCAGGAGGCACCTAATACTTCTGTTTCTGCCTGTTTATGCTTGCTTCTTCTCAGTGCTTTATTATATCTCAGTTCCTCCTTTTGCCCTACTCCTCTCCCCCCTTCTGTGGGCAGAGTGGCTGAAGACATGGAGAACTTTGAAAAGAAGAGTGGCCAGTGGCAGACGAGCAGAGGCGGCAAAAGAAGCAAGCTGCACAATTTGACTTCACTAAGAGGGTGCCTCAACAGCAGCAGATGATTTTGGCAGAAAGATCCTCCACACCAACAAAGATGGCAGACACTAGGTTTGGTGCTCATGGCTGCAGCAGAGCAGTCATGGAGATGGAGCGCCACACTATGGATCTCTTAAAGTTCCATTAGTAGAGGCTTCTGTCATAGCTCTCTCAGGGGACTTGGTTACTAAAGATGGGGATGGCTCCCCACATGACCATCTGGACCATATGTCAGATTACGCTCTGAGAAAATCCCAAGAGGCCTCAGCCCTTGTAATTGCGGTATCAGCCCCATCCTCTCTGTGAGGGCTTCCATCGTTTCGTCAGGAAGCTAGTTCAGCTGATTCCAGCGGAAAACAAAAAGACTGGAAAAGCCCTACTCTTTGGTACCCTACCCTAGCTATCTCCCAAGTGAGCTCTTCTCCGTCATCAGAGAATCCTTGTTCATTTGTACCTGGACAACCTGCTGCCTCTCTGAGCCTAGTACTGCTCAAGGCTTAGCTCACCATGGGGTCCTTATCAGTTCAGTCAAGAGCAATCTGATTCCATCACAGCAGATAGAACACCCGGAGTCACAGTAGATTCCCCTGTAAACAGGCTGTATGTGCCAGAGGAGAAGATCCCAAAAAATCTCAAACATGGCAGAACAGCTGGTAGATTCCAGATCATTATCACTATTGACTCTGGCAAGACTGCAAGGCCTAATGATTGCTTGTCTGGACTCCTTAGGTGAAGTTTCACTTCTATTCTCTGCAGTGTTTCATGAGACTTTTCCAGCTGCAGATCCTTCAGAAGACAAATGTTCACTTATTTGTTACCTACCATCTTCCACAGGGCCTCGTGTGGTGGACTCAACAATCCAATCTGGCCAAGGGCAAGGAATACATCAAGCCCAGCATAATCCAAACACAAGCCTGACAGGCTGGGAAGCAACATTTCAGGGAAGACATGCACAAGGGACCTGGAACTTGTGCAGAAAGGAAAATGAGCATCAACTTTCTTGAGATCAAGGCAAATCCTGGAGTACTAGCAAGGTGGTGTTAACCAAAGTATGCTACACAGACAAATGGCATTCCTAGCTACAGTGATCCCACAAGTTGATGGATGCTTATATCCAGACATCCCCAGATACTCAGGTTTCTGAAAGGAGTAGCCCATGTCAGCCCTCCAGTTGTCCATAGGTTTCCTATTGGCAACTACACATAGTCCTGTTGGCACTCACTCGACCTCTGTTTGAGCCTCTGAGAGAAGTTCCTTTAAAAATGGTTGACAGTGAAGCTCCTGTTTCTGACAGCTGTGACTTCAACCAGAAGGGTCTTGTAATCAGGAGCTATATCTACCAGGAAAGGTCTGTGTTTTCTTCATAAGGACATAGCAGTCCCAAGAACAAATCCAGCATTTAGTCCGAAGGTCAATATTTCCTTCCACCACTCTCAGGAAATATCATTGGCTTCATCCTGCCAAAACCCATCCCACCCCAAAGTAAAGGAGTGGGACATGCTAGATCTTCACAGAGCCCTGAAGATCTACATAAGTTGCCCAGCATTAGTTTGTAAAATACACTCTCTCCTCAACAACGGATAGAAAATGTCTAGAGTGGCAATAAGTAAGACCCAAAGGCTGCGCATCTCGCATGCTTACCAAGTCAGCAAGCTCCAGCTACCACCTGGAATTACAGCTCACTCCATTCCTACTGCTACAACCAGCACAACATTGGACAACGAAGCTTCTGTTGAAAAAAACCTGTAAGGTGGCCATGTGGTCACCTCCAGTGTTCCCTCTAAGCTGAGTTAGCGTAAGCTAGCTCACAGTTTTTTAGCCTCCAGCTCACAGATTTTTGTCTCAGCTCAGGAAGGAGGGCTCCAGAGCAAGCTAATTGATGCAGCAGCTGAATCACTCACTCACAACTTTAATGCCAGTCGCTCACAAAGTAGAATTTTTGCTCACAAGACTCCACAACTTAGAGGGAACATTGGTCACCTCTATCCATCATCGTCAGACACTGCAAAATGAATACCCTTGCCTCAGCTGACACAGCCTTCAGAAGAAGGGTATTACAAGCAAGTGGTGCAGGTGGACTGGTTTCCCCACTGAACATGAGTTACAACTTTTTTTGGACATCACATATCAAGATGCCCTCCCCTTTAGCGTGAGAAAGGAACATGGGCACTTACCATGAGTGTTCCTTCTGCTCTCAGGAAAAGGGAGGGCATCTTGTCCCATTCTGATTTTAAAAGGGTGGAAAAACAAGCTGTATTCTCCATGTTAATGCCTTCTCGTTTCCTGTCCTAACATGTTTCCTCTTTCCTAAAATTTGAATGGTTTACTTAGTGTTTTAGTATAGATACTGCTTCAGGAATTACTGAACTAAGGAGTGGGTGACTCCACCCAGGAGACAGGAAGTCTAGAAGAATTTTAGTCCGGCCTCTTCGATGGGCTGTGGGTTCACCCATGTCAGGATGTCCTCCCTTCCTGAGAGCAGAAGGAGTGCTCACAGTAAGTGGCCATGTTCCTTATTCTTCTATTTGTTAAAGCAGTTTTCTCTGAAAAGGATGAAGATTTTAAATTCTCAACAGGAAACTTCTTCCATTATGTATGACATCAGATTTCATTAATTTTAGAGTTATGCCTTACTGACCACTGTTTCCTACCTGTTCTGTTGTGAAAAAAGATGGACTGTAAAGAACTTTGTTTCCAGAACAGGTATGCATTCATATATATTTCCACTTTGTATTGAAAGGACTTTTATCTTTCTGTTCCCACAGAAGAGTAGCAGTTCTGAGTCGTTAAGTGACAAAGGTTCTGCTGAACTGAAGAAAAGTTTTGATGCAGTAGTATTTGATGTGCTAAAGGTTACTCCAGAAGAATATGCAGTAAGTCATTCACAGATGTTTTGCTAATCTGACTGCTTTAATTTCCTTGTGCTTGTAAATGCCTTCCAACTGACCTTCCAGTTTGCGGTGCATTACTTGCACTGATAATGATAGAAGTGGGACAAATTATGGATGGAGGATCGGGGGAGGGTCCTCTCTCTTCCCACCCCCCTCCCCAATCTGGCATGTTGCAATGTCTGCACCCCTTAAAGAGAAAATATGGCAGGGAATGATGAAGACTAGCCAACCAACTATGGGCTATAGAAGTATAGGTCAACCTTATCCTTTGTATAGGAGTCCCTATTGGAATGTTATTTTAGAGGTCTCTGCTGATGGTGTCGTTCCAGTCGCATTCTCTTCTGGTCCAAGCATATGTGAACATTATCTTCTAGTACAATGTGTTAGGAGGACATGCTGTGAAAGTGGGGATTGTAGTTTGAGTTGCTGTTCTGTGTTTAGTGTTTTAATCTTCTAGCTTGTCAGGCCCTTACAGGTCGACTGAGATGCTGTAGCGTACCCATATTGTATTACAAAGCTGGAGTGATGTGGTACACGTTTGGAAATTCTGTCTTCATCAGGATTAGCCATTAAAGCCATCACAATTTTTGTGCTGCCCAGTCCTCTCTTCCCCCCTGACCTGGAATTTTTACATTCCTGAAACCTAATTCTTTAGATTCAAACTGTTCAAATTGTAACTGACAAGTAAAAGTAGAGACAAAGAACTGATTGCGAAATTATGCATTTTGATGTTCTTTCCCCCCTGTTGCTGCAGGGATATTGTACAACATACATGACCTTGCAACTGCAATTGACATGTGACCTTTCAGTTGTCGAACTTGCAGCCTCAAGCAGTTGCTACATATGTCCAAAGGAGGAATTGCTTCTGGGGATCATTCCCTCTATAACAGATATTAATATAACAGATATTAACAGATATTAATGTGGAAGCAGGTGTTCCTACATCCCAGTAGCTTTCCTTATCATCAGAAAGAATATAGAAGCAGAGAACAGAAGCATTCAAAGGCAGCAGCCTCCATTCTGGCAGGCATATAATGTCTTGGTCTCTTGATGGTGGTTATTTCTTGAAAGCAACACACACACACATACATATATGAATGAGTTTTTGATCTATTTTATCCCCATCTACCAGGGCCGACTTACCACCCAGGTAACTTGGGGCACTACATTTTGATGAGGACAGTGGTTTGGGAGGAGGTGAGTGATGTTGCCTTCTCCTGTGCCACTGCCCCCACTGCAAGGTGACTTCCAGAGGTGTCAACTGTGCTTCTGGGACTTGTCTTCCTCCTGTGCTGCTACGACTTGGCAGAAGTGATGGGCTTCCTATACCTTCCCCATTGCTGCCCTGCTTGAGCCCACCCTGCCAGCTGCTGGCTGTACCATTTAAAATGATAAATGAATGTATGGTTACATAAGTGTGAAATAATATATAAATACCAATTATGAAATCAGCAGTTGATTAGTAAGAGTATGAAGTAGTGTTGTGTCTTGGTGGGTGATTCTATTGCTGTAATTTGCTCTGATTGAAAGCTTCACAGTGTAGCGTCCAGCCACTGCTTCAACAAATAGCCGCCTTGTTGCCTAGGTATGTGGCTCCTGCTGAGTATGTTGCATTTCTAAGAGACAGGGGTATGAGTTGTTCCGATTTCCAGTAACACCCAAAAATTTTCCTCTCCTATGTACAGACGCTGTGTGGGAGAATTGTTCAAAAAGTTGCCAGAAGGATCGCTGGAGTGGTTGCAAACAGCTTGCTTTTTGGAAGATTAGAAAGGCCTTCTGATTATTTTACTTTTCAGTCTGTTTACATCAAGTGTAGTATAAATATTTCTTTGTGCTTTTATTTACTCTTTTTAGAAGGTGTTAGTAAGGAGTAATGCTATAAAATAACAAATTCCATAGAAGACCTCAGCTTTTCGAGGATTTACACCATTTTAATTTGTTGCTCCCATACAGCAGTATCTAATTCTTTAATAAAATCCAGACATTTAATGTCTAAACTAAGAGGCTAGTGAAGAAATGTACTTACTAACAAGCTACTAAGTAAAAGATGATCAGACATTGTTTTTAAATTAAATTTGGAGGTTGGGATAGATTTATGCTGCTTTCTCATGATGAGTTTTCTCATGATGAGTTTAACAGTTACTGTATTTGCTGGAAAGGAAGATAACATAGAATTTGTAAGACAAATGAATGTTAAAGCCCCCCCCCCCCCCCCAAAAAAAGGTTATACACAAAATGGGTTTTTAGTACTGCACATAACTAATTTGTATGCAGATTTAAAATGGCCTCCTTTTGGGGAGGGTTGTGGGGGAGGGAACAGGTCTTCCTTTCAAGTAAGTATATATAATAGACCCGAAATGCTTCTGAAGGAATTGAAGAGGTAATCAAGAATCTTCAAAGTTGTTTCCTGAAAGATAGAACAAAGTTGTTTTCTGAAAGAAAGCTAAAGCTTCTTTAGCTTACCTGACTTACCCCATTTGCTTATGTAATACACAGGCTAGAATTTCTAATGTTTTAGGGCTGGTATAAAGATTATACTTGCAGCATGGAGTACTGTTTTCACATGACACATGTTCATTTGTAAAGAGTACCATGTGCCTTTGTGTTGTTGCTAGCATGCCATTTCATGAATCCACCTCAAGAATTGCATGGTAATCTTTTTTGCATTCTTCTTGTCCCAGAGCTTTGTTAAGTTAGTATTGTGTTCACATGGGACGTGACTTTCAGTGACATCATGTTTATCGGAATATGGTGTTCTGATGCCAATCCAAAAAACAGAATGATGGCAATAAAAGGCTAGGCAAAGTATGGTGAGAAGATTTTTCTCTTACGCTGAGAAATATGCACTTTACATATTGGATATACTGTGTTACCATGGTTACCTCAAGGCTAGATTATTCTCACACACTAAACAGGGGTATATCCTTGAAGACAACTTGGAAACTCCAGCTGGTGCAGAATGGCTCAGCTCATTTACTGTTGGGAGCTAGGCAGAGTATGCATAATATATCTGTTCTGCAGTCACTGATTAGCTTCTGTATTCAGTTCAAAGTGCGGTTATTAACTTCAAAGACTTTCAGCATGTAAGACCTACATGTCTCCAAGACTGCCTCTCTTGATATAGTCCATTGGCACATTCACTTATCACTGTAAAGCCTTCTGAATGTGCCACCCTGCAGGTGGTTAAGATCAGTCACTGTTCATGACTGGAGATTTCTTGGTTGTAGCTCTCACCTGATGGAATGACCTGCCTGACGAGGTCAAGAAAGTTTCTGCATTTCTATCATTCCACAGAAAGTGGAAAAGAGGATTAGTCAGGAGGGCATTGTAATAAGGGAATAGGACTGTATGATTAATGTCTAAAATGTTGGGCCTTTTAAAAGAAAATGCATTATTTGATGTATTATACTATTTTATATCATTGTTATCTACTTTTGGTTTAGTGCATTGTTTGTACATATTATATTGGCCTTTTTTACTGTGTTTTCTTTTGTAATTCACCTTGAGTCTCAGTGAAAAACATGGGCTTATAACGTAAATAAGGGTGTTCTGGGAGTACAGATGTAAAATTTCTGGAAATGTTGAAGACACGGGAGCGGAAATCTTTTTTTTCTGGGTTGCTTTTTTAAATTGAAATGTTGGGAAAGGTTGAGGAGTCTGCAGGACGACGCGGCACCAGCGGCTGCACGAGAGAAGTGCTCTCGGAAGACCGACTGATTCTCAGCAAAGAAAGGGTCTCTGAGTCACCGTAGACCACAGGCTCGCCTCTGGGGAGAGGCGAGAGGTTCAAGGAGCCTGCTGTGAGGCCACACTGCTCGCTCTGAAGAGGGCTGAGATCGGCGTCCATTTCTAAATGGATAGAGCTGTTGTCAACGCAAACGCCAAGAGACGAATGATCGCTTTGAACGAAATGTTGGGAAAAGTTGAAATACATTCAATACTTGCTGTTCTATCAAACCTAAACTAATTTTACTGCTTTAATAACAGGAAATGCATCATTTATGACTTATTTAACTTATAAAAGTGCAATATTTGAAATATTTATGGAATTTGAAAGTTACAAATGCCTTAGTTTCCTACAAGCAAAACTGTAAATAAGCCCATGCATAAGAGAAAATGGCAAGCTGATGTATCCTATGCTACTTTAGCCCATATGCTTTAATTTTTGCTATCTGAAAAGTTAAAAAAAATGTCAGTTAAACAGAAAACAAGCTTTGTGTTAAATAACATAAAATATATTGGGTCAGATAAAGGGTCACACAAAGGGTTAATAATATCTGCACAGCTAGATGTCCTTCCAGCTAGATGTTGTCTTCTTTCTTCTGTAGCTACTGTTTAGAAAGAGCTCAGTTCTCAATGAAACTCTCAAGAGTTTTCCTCTGAGGCTTTGGTGGAATTTGTGCCCCACCTCCTACTGATCTCTTCCCACCTGCCCTGCCCAGGAAGTAGGGTAATGAGCTACTCGATACCCAAACTGTGGATTTGTGTGTCATAGTTGGTGGAAGGAGAGGTGAAAAGGTCAACCACAAGAGAAGAGAAAGGTCAAAAGGGCCATAGAAGCAATGAAAACACTGCATGCTGCCATCATGAAGATCAGGTATCCTCCTAGGTACAGAAATGCATCTTGTATTTAACAGCTGTATACATCTGCAGGCTCTGACCTGGATGGCCCAGGCTAGCCCAATCTTGGAAGCTAACCAGGGTCTGCCCTGGTTAGTATTTGAATGGGAGACTGCCAAGGAATAGCAGGGTTGCAGTGCAGAGGCAGGCAATGGCAAACCACCTCTAAATGTCTCTTTGCCTTGAAAACCGGCCTATGGGGTCACGATAAACCAGCTACAACTAGACGGCACTTTGCACCACCAGTATACATCTACAATATGCTCCCCTTGTCTTTAAAAGCCTTTCACTCATTCTAAAAGACAAAATATTTCATAGGAGATTTTTCAGTACTTCCCAGAAAAAAGGGCTTCAGTTCCAGGCCTTCACATCTCTATCTTTGAGGCAGGTGATGCTATGCCTTGTTATTTTCATTTGAGATTTTACATTTTTTGTGTTGTATATATATATATTTTTAAAAGGGCCCTTAATACAATACAATATGTAGAGTTCTAGTAAATACATGATTGTACAGAAATCATTTCTGGAGTTGAAGTCTCCCATGAAACAAAGATAAGAAATATTAATAGTGGAGGGATTTTAATTGCCAATTGCTATCTCAGAATCAAATGGCATACGTTCATTCATTTTAACTTTTAAGCAAAGTTGTGAGGCTTGATTTGGGTTTGTTTTGGCATTATTGGAAAGATGAGAAGTATCTGGTTATCTGAAACTGACTCCATTGTGGGTATCGGCCTTGATATGGTTCTGTTAAAAGCCAGAATTTATCTATGGATAATTGTCCTTCTCTGCCTTCGACGCTGGTTTTTAAGGGTTACAGTTCAGTTGTGTCCTAATGCCCTGGTTGGACTGTGAAAAAAATGATCAGCTTAATACTCTGTTGTCCTTCCATGTAGAAATTTTCCTGCTAAATCCCAAGCCAGCAGTCACTGAACACTACATCCTCAGAGAAGCACCACAGTTGTGGAATGTTGTCCAACGGGAAGATCACCAAGCTCTTTGTTTAATCTTTGCTGGCAAATAAAAGTTCCTGTTGCTAGGTTGTTGGGTTTAAAAAAAACAAAACTCTTGGCTTGGATTTTTGCTATCGCCAGAAACAGTCGTTTTATGGTTGTTTTTATAATAAGTCATGTTTGTGTTGCCTTTGATTTTGTACTTTTAAAAAAGGATCTTGATACTGTCCACTGCTAGGAAGAAAGCCAAGGTTTTTCAAAGTAAGGGTGGCCTTGGTAGAATGTTCCTAAGGTCCATATAGTCCAGTATCCCATTCCCAACTGAGGCCATAATGGTGGTAATCTTCTCCCTAGGGGAGCTCTATTCATAGTTGTTAACGTTCAGTAACTAGAATGAGCTAATTCGCCCAGTTGTGTTCTGCATGGTACAATTATGCCTTAAAATCTACTCAAGCATTTCAGATGTTTGCATAGAGCACTCATGAATTTTATCCATTTGAATAATAATTTTTGTTTCTTTTTATCTTTACCAAAACAAAACACACTTACTTCCCTGGAAGAAACAAAGTTTCCCATGTGTGCATATGTATTCATCCTGCATATTTTTTCTTGCTTTTGACTTATTTTTTACCCAAATGCAAGAAGGAAATTTGGCAGGTAAAAATAATGTAAGCATTTCCTTTTAAAATCCACCTATGGTAGTGGGGTGCTCAGTGTACCGGAAAAGATAACAAAAGGATAGGTATATGAAGTTTATAAAATTACGTTATGTATGGAGAAAATGTGTAGAGAATATTTCCCCCCTTCTACCATAGTACTAAACACATACAAAATAAATAATTGTAGACTCAGTAGATTATCAGTGATCTAGCAGGTTAATTCTTAGAGTGATATAGATATGTATCTGTAATGATTCCTTGTTTCTGTGTGTGTGTGTCTCTTTAAAAGTTTGGTTGCATGGCTGTGATAGATAGAGTGGTTGAGAGAAGCAAGTATGGTATGATTGGTGGTTGACAGAGAGGGGGAGGGGTTTTGGAAGTGAATCTGAATGGATGAGTATGTATGTCAGTCAGGAGTTTCAGTTAGATGTGGACAGTTGATGTTCAGTTAGTAGTTAGACAAGCAGTTCTGTGTTGAAGCAGTTATAAGCTGTCAACTGAGTTAGTTCAGTGAGACAAAGAAACAGAAGGAAAGCTGAGCGTATAGGAAAAAGTAAATGAAAGTTTAATTGAAGACAAGTTATAGGAAAGGCTGTATGTCCTGATAAACTGGAGAGAAACAGTGAACATATATGACCTTGAGTTAAACAAGTGTTACAAAGTTACCTGAAAGATCCCTGTCAGTGAGGGATAAGATTGTGTGATACCAAAGCAATTGTTCATCATTTATACCTTACTAGTTACATCGTACAACCCTCTTATTTAGTAGTTATTTCAATAAATCCTCTTTCATCCAAGTTTATACCAGCTCTGAATGAAATACTTCCCAGGATCACATAGATCCCTGTAAGCCTTGAACTCGGTCTACCAAATAAAAAAGAGCAATAGTAAAAGCATAAAGGTTTGGAAATCCTTAAAATTTCCTGGTGGCAGCCGTATATACCCAGTAAAAGAAAATAAAGAACACTTTTAAAGGGAAACCAGTCCTCCCCAATAAGGAGGTCGTCACAGTATCCCTTTGTATTTAAACTGAATCTCAAGTGCTTTGTTGCCCAGTTGCCTAAAGAAATTTTTCTGGAGCTCTTCTTGCTGCTAATAAGTAGCATAGATCCCAATTTGGAGGCACCATTGCTTAATTCCCCCCACATTCTGCAGCTTTTTGATTTATTTTGATTTTTGCTATTATTTGTCTTTATTGTTTTTGCAACCGGAGTCATAATCAGCAAACTCTCATCCCACAATAAACCTCATTCCACAAGAAAACATGGAAGAATTTAAAGGTTGGTACTGCCAAAGTTGTCATGTGATTTGACAACAGCTGCTGGAAATTTTGCCACATGCAGGGTAGTTTGTCTTCATCTCTAAGTAACCAGAACGATTTTGCTTCTGGAGAGAGGAAGTCCTGATTAAATAAAGGGGAGATCAGTTCATCTTTTAGAGCTGAAAATTTGGGACAAATGTATGATTCACAGAGCCAATTTTACTGCTGCCGCAATTGCATAGTCAACCTGAATATGAAATCCCATTAAATCTTCCTGACATCACACCAGACAGTAGGGCATTCACGTGTGCTAGCTTTTTGCTATCAATACATAACTTTTTGTATCTTTATCACTAACTTTCCTTACATTTTTTAGTCTGAAGGAACTCCAAATCATCCCTTTCTCCAGCAGAATGTGGTTGGAATCAGTATTCCCTCTAAACTGAGTTAGTGTGCGCTAGCTCCCAGTTTTTTAGCCTCCGGCTCACGCATTTTTGTCTTAGCTCAGGAAGGATGGCTCCAGAGCAAACTAATTTATGCAGTAGCCAAATCGCTCACTCACAGCTTTCATGCCAGTAGCTCACAAAGTAGAATTTTTGCTCACAAGACTCCACAGCTTAGAGGGAGCATTGGTTGGAATTAAACAATGGAGTCTCCAATTGGGATCTATGCTATTTATTTATAACCCACTAGAGAAAATATCCAAGTTAGTCGAATAGTCACTCATATAGTGTGTGTGTATGTGGGGGGGGTACTTTGGTTTGGGAAGATGTGAGTTATGGGGTGTGTTCCCTTCCTGTGCTGTGGGTCCAATCCAATTTGCATTCCTGTGCTGTTTGTAGATGAAATTTAAGATGTTCAAGCATAATATCCTTTAATTGTCCCCTACTTTGAGTTACTTTTTGCCTTGCTGATTTCCTATCGCCCATTATCACTTGCAAACATAGGTACGAATGGGATCAGCTTCATTATGGGCTTATCCTCATTCCTTCCTCTTCCAGTTGTGGCAGTTTCAGTGTTAGGGACATGGGCTGGAAAGTGTAGGGAAGGAGCATCTTCATTCTGATGACATTTTTATAGTATTGTAAAAAGCAAAGTCAACCTCAAGGGAAATTATACTTTTGTTTTGTTTTTTTAGGGCCAGATAACACTAATGGATATTCCTGTATTTAAAGCTATTCAACCAGAGGTAAGTGTGTTTTTAGTTCTACCTTTCTTTTGATGTCAACCCACATGTACATTCTGGAACTAAAAATTATCTTCATTCGGTAAATTTGTTCATCTTTTATGATTTTTAGCAGATGGTTTTAAAACTTTGTCATGTTGTGTTACTGATATGGTTGAAAAATGAACTGTTTGGTGTAGCTTTGGGCCAGTAATGGTAATATGATGTATATTTTGTCCAGATTACTAGCCTTTTTCATCCTAGGGTCTCACCTGCATACCAGCTGTAGAGAAAATCTTTTGAAGCTTATATATTTTCCTATATCAGTTTGAATAAGAGGGAAGCATTCATGATTCTGTGAATCCAAATATTTGTGATAACTAAGGGCTATCAAGAAAAACCATTCAGTTTAAATGTTTCATTTTGAAATGTGAGAAAGTAAACTGCCAATCCATCTGACCTCTCTAGATTAAAAAAAATTGTTGGCAGAAGAGTCTTAGTCTCATACCTGAAATTCCAAGACAAAGCCAGTGTTAGTTATCAACATCTTGTTCAGGATGGGGGAACCTTGTGACTCCCATATCCACTGCTTTTATTTCCTTAGAAAAGCCCACTTTCTAAATAAAGTGAATTAAGTTCATAAATAATCAGATCACCGTGGACTGGATCCTGGATTCTTGGGTTGAAAATGAACACCAGAGCATGCACGTGTATGCACACACTCTTTTTTGAACCTGCATTGCTTAGGCAGCCAATGTTCTATTTAGACATCAGTGCTGCTGCTTTGAGCAGGTGTCCTTTAGAGAGTTTCTTGGTGAGCTGATGGTTAGGATTAGAATTCCATGTCTCAGTAACTATTTATTTATGCATTTAGTTAATTTAAAACGTTTTCTGCCCCACCTTATCTCCTTGGACTTAAGCCAGCAAAGACAAACAGTAATCCAATAAACAAAAGTAAAATAGATTAAAATACATAATTAACCAATTTAAAAGTATTCTGGCTTGAGACATGTAGCAACATTAAGTAGTATACATCGGCTGGACATAAACAGTGAGCATTTGTGCATTTAGTTTCTGGCACTGAGAATCAAGAGTGATTACCTTTGCTTAAATACTTAATGATACTGCTCATTTGGCCTACAGGCCCTGAGCAGTGTCATACTAGATTTTTTTTGGGGGGGCGGGGGGAGAACCCCAAACAAGTAATATAAATAACCAACCAGTTACCGTGCTTGAGGTCCTTTAATTATGTGGGCAAAAAAATTGGCTATGGCCAATGTAACTCCTAAATCCATGCCTGCCCAAGAGTTACTTAACCTTTTCTGATGTTAACAACCCCTCATTATCACAGAAAAGAGGAATGATCCACAAATCCCTAGAACTGCAAAAGATACCAGATTCCTGTAAGCAGTGCTCTGAAGTTTCTATCTGTCTGAAAGCACAGTCACAAGGTTATCAGAAGGTTGCATTCAACCTTTGCTTAGATACAGTGCAAATGTACATGGGGAAAAATGCTTTATTAAAAAAAATATAAAGTACAGAATTGTAAAAAAGCGAAACTGGCTTTTCTTGTCCTAGTTACAAAAATCTACCCTAATTCTACACCATGTATATGTGTACTTTTCCTGCCTGAAGCTTCTTGCATTGCTAACATCATAGGCTGAATTTAAGCACATCAAACTTTAATAGAAAAAGACTCCAGGACTCTCACGTCTATCCAACAAAAGCAGTTTAATCCCGGCTTATTACATTCTTCTCAGTTTTATGTTTTGACTTCAGTGATAAAAGAGAACTGGTCTCATGTTTAGAAATATGTGCAGTGCCCCCAAAGCAAGGATATCGTTTGAGGGAAAGAAAAGATAAAAAATGAGA
>NW_015165923.1:98537-105868 GCF_001447785.1 Gekko japonicus
ACATTTAATGTAACCAATATTTTTAATTTTATTATAAGCTTTGTATTGTAACCATTGTATGACCACCACCTCTTGGGTTTTTAGTGGTTTTTCTTTACTTTCTCCTGTAGTTCATAGTTCCCCATCCCTATTTTTCTTGTAGTGTTTTAGAAAAAAAATTATATATATATAAAGAAGAAAAAAAGAAATATGTGCAGTGGCATTAAGCATGATGGAGATAAACAATTATATGAGTCTGAAGCTATTTCTCACTTTTTGTCCAGGAGCTGTCAAGCTGTGGTTGGAATAAAAAGGAGAAATACAGCTCTGCTCCAAATGCAGTTGCCTTTACAAGAAGATTCAACCATGTAAGTTTCCATTCTGTTTATAGGGCCCTAACTGCATGCATCAAAGCATGCCATCTGCATGAATTTTAAACAATAGCGTCTAACATTTCTTTTTGTTACGCTGCTGTGATTTTGACAGAAGCGTTTTTCAGACCTCCTCCCTGGCTGCTATGTGGATTAATTGTGCTAACGCTGTCTTGGTTGAGCTCATTTGTAAATAATGAATTCCTGATCACTGATGAAACATATTTTCAATGATTAACTTAAATATATTAATTTTCTGGGTGGCTTGGAGAGTGTTGTTTTTAAAGGTACAGCCACTGAAATTGCAGCAGAGTTGCTGGTGCCTGTTCTTTAAGTAATCCCCAAAAATTTCAAGTAGATTGGACCAACGGGGTACAGTTCTCCTCCATTATTTTCTAAGGAGAAGGGGAAAACAGGAAAACACTGCCAAGCTGCTTACATTCCTGCAAGCAGCAAATCAGTGGTCAAATGCCTCTCATGGAAGAAACAACAAGCCCCCCAAATCATTGCAAAACCCAGTAATCCCAGTAACTGCAAGCCAATGTGCCAAGCCAAACAAAACCAAAATCAAGCCAGAGACTTTCTGCAGGGGAAACTGAAGTGGGGGCACTTTTCAAGCCTAACAAAACCAATTGCAATGTGCAGAAGCCTATCAGCACCCAATGCCACTGTGTCAGTGCAAGTTCAACCAAACCAATATCAAATCAGAGAATATCTGCAATGGAAACTCAAGGTGGATGGACACTTTTGCAAGCCCAGCAGAGCCAATTACAATGTGAAAAGTTCAGCAGAACTCAGTACTACTGTGAAAATGCAAACTTCAACAAGGCCAGTATCAAAGCAGAGAATCTCTGCAGTGGAAACAAGTTGGGGTATTTTTGCAACCCCAGCAGAACCAAATTGCACTGTGCAAAAGTCCAGCAGAACCCAGTGCCATTTTGGCAGTGCAGGCTCAACAGGACTAATATCAAACTGGAAAATCACAGCCGAACAAATCCAAGCAAAGCAACACCAGCAAAGGGAAAAGCAAAAAATGCTTGAAACTGACAAACAGACTTGAAACTGACAGAAGCAGGCTGGCAAGCTGTAGAAGCTCCTGGGACTGGAGACACAGGAACAAAGGAAAGACTGAAAGTAGGGAGAAAGAAAATTAGCCCCAGAAGCCTGCAAACACCGCTCTCACTCTTTCTGGTTAATCCCAAGTATTTCCAGGATTTTTGGGGACCATTTTTTTCAGAATCCTGGAAAATTCCTGAATATATTTGGAATGCCAGACATACCCAAAAATACCATATTTGCAATGCCAAACATATCTTTTTGGCTCAGTCTTACCCTAATACATATCCCTATTCATAGTTATTCTAGTGACTAGTTAGCCTTTATGTATTGTAGGATTCAGGAATGTGTTAGAATTTTTTACCCAGTGGATATTAATTAGCACATCAATTACACTGTCATGGGAGAAAGGCTGGTTAAAATGATGTCAGTAACCATTTATTTTGTCATGGTCCTATATGTCAAGTGCCAATTCTTTCAAACTTATTTGGAAGCTAGTTTTTGGCTGGCTTATAGCACACCATTTTTTTCCAAGGAGGTCAGTACCTTATACATGGGGTCTCCAAATGGTTGCAGTTATTGCAGGTGCCTAGGTCTACTTAGCTTCAGAGAGGAAACTCTGCAGTCCAGCTTGGTATCCCCCCCCCCCCCTTTCCATCTTTTCATTTTATAATATCCCATCTGCAAGAAATACATAGCAACCTTCTAATGAAGTGTCACCTTTTACTTACAGGTTTTAGTGATGAGTAGAAACATTTGGTTGGAAGACAGCACAGAGTTTCTTTCAGAATGTAAACCATCTGTTGGAAGTATCTTGTGAACTATCTGTACTCACAGTTGCTTGTACACAAGTACAAATTTAGGTTTAATCTATAAACTTGTGTTCATGAACAATGTCAACAAGCCTTCTGCTCGCACATATGTGTAACCCAGGCATTGGAAATAAGGGAAGGGCTTATGGTCTCTTATCTCAAAGCCCCCCTCCCACTCACACACCTTGGCTTAAGCAAAGCAACTATTTAAGGAAAATACAGTGCTGCACACAGGGCATTGTACTTCCCCCCCCCAAACTCCTTTCCCTTCACAAACCAAAGGTCCAGTAGTCGGTGTTCCAGAAGTGCTATTCTCTTGTTAGAGCTGGTCCAGGCACAGTCCCTCAGCAGCAGGCCTCCAGTGGAAAGGAAGCACAGTCCCTCAGAGGCAGGCCTCCAGTGGAAAGGAAGCACAGTCCCTCAGAGGCAGGCCTCCAGTGGGAAGGAAAAATAGTCCCTCAGAAGCAGGCCTCCAGTGGGAAGGGACCTTCTCAGGGCCTCTCTCCTCACCATCTGAGAGAAGGAATCAGCGTCAGTTCAAAGACAGATATGTCTGGGGGCTGACCTCCAGAAGAAGTGCTGTCCATCAAGGGAGGGCCCACACCAGACAAAAGCTTCTTCAGCTGAGGTCTTTCAGCAATCCAGTCCTTGGAGAGACAAATGGCTGGTCCTCTCTTTGCTGCACCCCCTACCCCGGTTGTTGTTTTCCCCCAGTCACTACTACACACACCCCTCCCAATATCCAAATTAAGTATTTCATTCCTCCACCCAACAGCATATATCCCCAAAGTCCTACACATGTGAAAAAGAGATGCTCACATGCTACTGGGTAGTATTTGATGTCTGATGCCCCACTGTTTGGATTGTTTTAAACCCTCAGAGGCAGGCCTCCAGTGGGAAGGAAAAATAGTCCCTCAGAAGCAGGCCTCCAGTGGGAAGGGACCCCAATGGCTAACAGTTATCAGGAAAGGAGGTGCAAATTCAGTAGTTTATCTGAAACTAAGTAGGTTGGTTTAAAAGGCAAAATAGAGATGAAGTGACTAAGTCCTTGACCTGGATGGCCCAGGCTAACCTGATCTCCTCAGATCTTGGAAGCTAAGCAAGGTCAGCCCTGGCAGTATTTGGATGGGAGACCATCAAAGAGGTCCAAGGTCGCTACACAGAGGCAGGAAATGGCAAAGTCACCTCTGAATGTCTCTTGCCTTGAAAACCCCAAGGGGCTGCTATAAATCAGATGTAACTTGACAGCACTTTCCACCACCATCAAGCAGCTAAAAGAGGCACATCAGAAAGGATATATCTGAAAACAGGCAGCTTTTTCATAGCTACAGGGGGAATAATGTTTGACACAATTTAAAGCGTACAGTTGATATCCAGTTGGTTTGGCTGGATGTTGTTCATCTAGTTTGTCCAGTCAAGCTCAGATTGGGTGGACTCATTAGTATTTAAGCCCCAATCTACCTGTTTGTCTCTCCTTTTCTCAGCAGAACTCCCCCTCCCCCATGAATAGGATTTTGCTAGCAGCTGCTTTATTGCAGGGCAGAGAGGACATTTTACTAGGTTACTGACTGCCAGATTTTTCTGCCTGGTCTCCTCCCCGCCCCTTTATGTTGTTCCCTCTATTACTTCTCTGGTTGATCATTATATGGAATGAGGATTTATATAGTAGACAGGTTCTAACTTTGTTGTTGCTGGGTTTTGCTGCTAATTTGGGCCCAAATGAGATGGGGACAGAGATAAGGATGAAGTTGAGTTTTATGGTATTTTATTACTTCGCTAAGTCTGGTTTGAAGACCTAATGGACAGAACTCCCAGAGTGACATAAAAAGTTCAAAAGGGGTCCTGGTCATTGCTTATTCGAGTATGAGTTTATTCTGACTCTTATTAGTTACTTGGCTTGTAAATAGGTATTTCAAGTTTCATACTGTTTTGCTGGTGCCATTATCAGTATGTGATTGATGAGGGATTCTGGAGGGCAGGACTAGTAAAATTTCCGGAAATTTTGAAACTCGGAAAAAAACCCAGTTTCCCCCCATTTTTTTCAAGGGAAAACGGAAATGTTTGGGGAAATTGAAAAAAATGCTACATTAGCACTACTTTTTTCTTTTTCAGATTGAAAGTAATTCTGTTACTTTAGGAACATAAAATATGTCTATGGACAATTTTACTTGGCATGAAATTATCACAACTAGCCTATTAAATTATTATTTACACAAAGGTTATAAAAATAAACTAATGTAGCTAAATGATTCAGTTTTCTGGAATCAGATAAATGAAAACTCTTACCCTTTTAAATTAAGTATATACTTTCGGGTCCTTTTTGTTGCTCTGTATTTTCTTTCAATGCTTTGAGACCTAGTGAAGCCTGAGTGTCAGTATACCCACCCACATGCAAAAACAAAACTGAAACCTTTTTCTTTTCTTGTGACAATAGCACCTCCTAAAGGAAGAAATGCATCTTGTTCTTGCATTGGAGAATTCAGTTTGTAACCTAGGACTTGCTTCTCCTCAGTGCACAGCAATTACATAAATCTGATACCATACATATTTTTGGGAAATGATTTGAAAAATATTTGAACACCTTGTCTTAAAATATTTTATTCATCATATTAAAATAGAACATTTTTCCGGGCCTTCACATCTCTAGACAGGACTTTTCCTGGGATCCCCCCAGTTCCCCTGAGTTCTTTGATCGCTTGGATGTGATGCAGGCCAAACTAGAACTGACTAGAACTGGCCCAATGTACCAACCCAAATCCCTCCCCGTTCTCTCTATCTCTGGGGTCAGGAAGCTCACAGAAAGTCAGGGAGAGTCAAAGAAGCTAGTTTCAGATATCCTAACCATTTTGATTCTGATAGTGACACCACCAACTTATGGAATGTATAAACATCCTCTAAGGCAAAACTCATGTATAGGCCACAGCACCAGCAGAGTTCTGAAGCCTCCTGGGGAAACCGAACTAAAGATTCAACTATAGAGGCTAATTACTATAGAAATTAAGGTATCATAGGTTTAACAGAGGACTGAGGCTCAATCCAGGGCGTAATTCCGTGACAGTGGTGAACAGTTTATGCTTTTAGTTACTCAAGCTCATCCCATGCTTAATCCTTTAACAAAGTTGTGGCCTTTTTAGAATCAATTCATTCTTTCTCAGATCTCCACCCTCTCCTACAACCAACAGTTTCCCCTTAATTTAAACATTGTCTTTAGGTACAAAGTCTAGATTGAAAGGTCTCCCCCCCCCTTTGTTGTTTGTACAAGTTAAAAGTGAAAGAATTGCAGGGTGGCGGTGGCACTTCTGCAACCATAATAGTGCAACCTGGGTACCAGAAATTTTGTTTTTAACTTCAGCAGTCAATATAAAAGGCTGTAAATTCTACTGGAATATCTCATAATGATAAATTGTAAACTCATTGACTATTAACTGGTTCTAATAAACCATTTTTTCCCAGTAAAGTTCCACTCCTTTAGCAGTGTTTCTAAATTTATGTGATACATTATATATTCTTCCGGATTAAAAAGAAAAGAAATCTTCTATTCACTCCTGGCAAGCTGAGAATAGTAAATAGCTTACAGATGGCTTTTAGTAAAAGTATTCTGAATTTTGGAAGCAGCAGGGGTATTGTGTCGTATACTGTGATCTGCAGAGGATTCTAGTATTTTTGCTGCTAATTTTGTAACTACTTTCTCATCTGCACATGCTGCCCTCAGGTGAATAATTAACTGGAAACCTGGAGAGGGAGGTGTGTGCGGGGGGATGTAATGTAAAGAAAATATATGAATGTCCTTTGCACACATTGCATGCTTCAGCTCCCAGTTCTGAGTAAAAGTCATGTGGCCTGAAGTTTATAGAAATGATAATAATCTCCATGTTTGTGTATTCCAGACACCAATCTGAATAGTATGTGGATAATATGGCTATGAAGTGATATTTATAGCCTTTTATTTTAAAATTATGGAAGGTATGCAAAATTGAGACCAGTTCTTCTCAGATCAAGTAAAAATCAAGAAAAATAACTCATGCCATACCTGCAGTATTTAAATTCACAAAAGGAAACATATCTCACAGAATGGCATCAAAGGATCTAATAAATATGGAATCCTCATAGAATCATGCATCCTCATAGAATCATAGAGTTGGAAGGGATCTCTATGGTAATCTAGTCCAACCCCCTTCACAATGCAGAAAATACACAAATACCTCCCCCCCACACACGCACACCCGTTGACCTCTGTTCCATGCCCAGACGATGACAAAAACCCTCCAGGATCTCCAGCCAAACTGGCCTGGAGAACAACTGCTTCCTGACCCCAAAATGGCAATCAGCATTTACCTGGACGTGTAAGAAAGGGCCATGTGAACTAAGCACTGATGCAACCTCTCCAGGCTAAACATATCCAGCTCCTTCAGCCTTTCCTCATAGTACTTGGTCCCTAGACCCCCTCACCATCTTTGTTGCCCTCCTCTGGACAAATTTCAGCTTGTCTATATCCTTCTTAAATTGTGGTGCCCAAAATTGAGCACAATACTCTAGGTGAGATCTAACCAGAGCAGAACAAAGTCATACCATCACTTCACATGATCTGGGGGAAAGCCGACAGGAGAAGAAAAGTCTCTGGTTCGGGTTGGCTCATCTCATAGAAATGAGGGGGTACCTGTTGCTTTTCTACAGGGAGGTGGATTGAAATTGTCCACTGAGACCATGGCTAGTGACATGGACTGCCTGACAAGGTCTCGAGATAGCAAGAGGAAGGTGGCAGGCTTAACTTGTATGGGAAATTACAGCTGTTTCTATACAAATGCTAGAAGTGTCCGAGGTAAAATCGGGGAGTTGGAGTGCTTGGTGTTGGAGGGAAAAACAGACATTGTGGGTATTTCAGAAACTTGGTGGGATGAGGAAAATCAGTGGGTTACAGTGATTCCCGGTTATATATTATATCGGAAGGTTGAGGGGGGAAGGGTTGGAGGTGGGGTGGCTCTGTATGTTAGAGAGGGTATAAAGTCCAGAAAGATTGAGAGGCTAAGAGAATTGGATTCGCTTCTGGAAGTTCTATGGGTTGAAATAGGGGGGGCAAAAAGAAACTTAACACCAGATCAAAAGATAGAGGAGG
>NW_015165923.1:107275-107437 GCF_001447785.1 Gekko japonicus
CAAGGATGGGCAAGTAGGCGTCAACGTGGCAAATGGGGTTCAATGTGGCCAAGTGCAAGGTGATGCACATTGGAGCCAAAAATCCTAACTATAAATACACATTGATGGGGTCTGAACTGGCAGAGACTGATCAAAAGAGAGATCTTGGAGTTGTAGTAGATA
>NW_015165923.1:107464-107635 GCF_001447785.1 Gekko japonicus
ATAAAGAAGGCCAATGCTATGCTGGGGATTATTAGGAAGGGTATTGTAAACAGATCAGCCAATATCATAATGCCGCTATATAAATCAATGGTGCGACCTCATCTGGAATACTGTGTGCAATTCCTGTCACCACACCTTAAAAAGGATATTATAGCTTTGGAAAAAGTGCAG
>NW_015165923.1:107754-145398 GCF_001447785.1 Gekko japonicus
ATAGAGGTTTATAAGATTATGCATGGGAAAGAGCAGGTAGAGAAAGAGGTACTTTTCTCCCTTTCTCACAATACAAGAACTTGTGGGCACTCCATGAAATTGCTGAGCGGTCGGGTTAGAACGGATAAAAGGACGTCCTTCTTCACCCAAAGAGTGATTAACACTTGGAATTCACTGCCACAGGAAGTGGTGGCGGCTACAAGCATGGACGGCTTCAAAAGGGAATTAGATAAGCATATGGAGCAGAGGTCCATCAGTGGCTATTAGCCACAAGGTATAGATAGGGACTCTGGGGCGAGCGATGCTCTGTCATCTTGGTGCTTGGGGGGGGTCAACAGTGGGAGGGCTTCTAATGTCCTGGCCCCACTGGTGGACCTCCTGATGGCACTGGTATTTCTGGCCACTGTGGGATACAGAGTGTTGGACTGGATGGGCCTTTGGCCTGATCCAACATTGGCATCTCTTATGTTCTTATGTTCTTATGAATTGCATCTAGTACCAGAAATCTATTTACTTAATATAATACCAGATGGATATAGGCATGATGAACTATGTATTTTGTCATATATCCTTTCTGCAGCCAGGATATTGGTTGTCAAGTGTTGGAAATCTGAAAACCTACCTTTTAGAGCGGAGTTGATTATAAAAATCTGTGATGTGGCAAAAATGGACAAGTTGAACATTATTCTTTCAGGTAAAGAGGATAAGGCTTTTCAAAAGGCGGATGACTCTCCATGTTTGCAGAAGGAAGGGGCAATCCTACGTGCTGGGGGAGGTGTGTGTGTTGTGTGACTGACAAGCAGCCTGACCAATGCCTGGAGTGGAGGGAGAAGGAAGAAGAAGCACAGGCAAGGGAGCTCCCCTCCAGCCTGAGCCACTAATGGGAATGGCTTGGGGAAAGGAGGTGGGATTGCCTAGAGGAGGTCTGGGTGGGCTGTTCCAGAGGTGCTGCTCAGGGTGCCTTCCTAAGCAGCTGCCTGGAACGAGCACCGGAAGGGGAATCCAAGATGGCAGCATTGCAGAAGTGTGGGTGGGGCCAGGCAATCCTCCATGTGCCTCGCAAGGAAGTCCTAAACCGCATGATAAAAAGTAGAGACATCACCCTGCCAACAAAAGTCCGCATGGTCAAAGCAATGGTATTCCCAGTAGTCATGTATGGCTGCGAGAGTTGGACTACAAGGAAGGCCGAGCACCGAAGAATAGATTCTTTTGAACTATGGTGCTGGATAAGACTCTTGAGAGTACCTTGGACTGCAAGAAGAACAAATCAGTCAATCCTAAAAGAAATCAACCCTGACTGTTCCCTGGAAGGCCAGATAATGAAACTGAAGCTGAAATACTTTGGCCACCCAATGAGAAGGGAGCACTCACTGGAGAAGACCCTGATGCTGGGAAAGATTGAAGGTCAAAGAAGACGGGGACGGCAAAGGATGAGATGGTTAGACAGTGTCATAGATGCAATGAACATGAAATTGAGCGAACTTCAGAGGACAGCGGCAGACAGGAAGGCCTGGCAGGATCTGGTCCATGGGGTCGCGAAGAGTCGGACTCGACTGTGTGACTGAACAACAACAACAACAGACATTTTGGCCAGTTTGTGTACTGAAGTTTGTGGCGAGTCAACCAGCATGGACTTTCAAGCTGATTGTGGCAGTTCGTGAATGCATACATTTCCAGACAGACTGTCTCTGCTCAATCAAAATGTTTACCAAACTTCAAAGCAACATAACTTGGAAGGCATGTAGAGAAGCATCCATGGGAGGTCCCTTGCGACTTTGATGTCTCTAGCTTGCACAGGACTTGTTCTATACACTCCTGAATCTGCGCTTGTCAAAATGACCACCTGTCAATTTCCCAGAAAGTACATTCCTGGGGTCACCTTCTTTGGGGAACTGTAACTCAGACCCCATAAATCCAATCCTCACTAAATTTGCTGGAGATCCCCTGTGAGTTTGGTGTCTCTAATACACCGGGGGGATGGGATGTTTTACTTTGTCACAAACTGAACCGGTTTGTTTGGCAACTAAAAGTTGATGACAAGTTTGTGGTTTGCAAACCTGGCATGCCACGAACTGAACCACATTTTCTCTGTTCATGTCCATCCCTATTTAGCACTCCTTTATTGTTCCTGGACCCTTTCCCTGCATGTTTCAGCTGCCATTGATGGAGCACTGGGGGAGCGCAGGAAGCAGCTCCATTGTGCCAGGACTGATTCAACTGAGAAATCCCTCACCAGATTATATGTATATTGAATTTGAGTGCAATTATTTTTTATTCCTATGATCAGCTTTAGGAGTCAGTTTTGGCTGAAAAGCAAAAATTCTCCAGATAACTGGAGAATTCGAACTATATCAGGGCAGCTCATGAGTAGTTTTATGGATTGCATTGGTGATAAAAGCTATCCAAATTCTAAAGGAACATAATTTTTTAATGCGCCAGGTACTGGTCTTTATGTAGTGCATAAAGCTGGCACATGTGGAGCAGGTTTATAATTGAAAGAAAGCTAAAACTTGCTTTAGCTTATGGAAATGAAGCTCATATATAGCCTAAAATACTGAATGATCCCTTCCCCTTTGCCCCCCTCCAACTTGTAGACTGCTGGGGGGGGGTCCCCTCCTTTAGCATCACTGTTCAGGATTTCTCCCCATATCTTTGGCTGATCCCGAAGTTTATTTACCCCCATGTGTTTACTGTTAGGGACAGAACTTCTCAAGCCAAGATGGCAAGCATGGAGATTAATACATAATTCTAACAATGAATAAAACACAGGACATTTTCACAGAGCATGTACAGAGTACAATTCATAATAGGTTGTTGTTATTGAGAGTTTGTTAATTTGGACATTTAAAAATTCTACTGACCTTTCAGGTTCTTTTTCATTATGTTCCCATACATACACTGGAGCAAAGTGAGCTGTCCAAACTTGTTCTATTCCTTACCTACATGAGCATCTGCCAGGAGATGTTCTCATTTAACCCATTAGGGTCCAGGTTTTTAATTTCAAAATCCATTCAGCTTCTTTTCTCAACAGAATTCATTCATCTTGTCTATCAGATTAAATGTAACCCAAAACAAGAAGCCTATGGGTTTGTGCTTGTATTCTAAGAAATGTTCTACCAGAGTAGCACCAATTGTTTTATGAGATATATTGCTTTTGTGTTCAGAGACTCTTAAGAGGTCTACTTGTCTTACCAATATACATTTTTCGACATCCACATGATACTGCATAAACCACATGATCACTACTGCATGTTGTGAATTCTTTAAGATAATATTGTTTGTTGATTTGATTTGACTTATTAAATGTATATCCCGCCCTCCCGGCCAGGGCCGGCTCAGGGCGGCTTACAAAAGCAGCATAAAATTACAATAAAATTACAGTAAGGTACATTAACACAATATTAATAATAAACAATTCTAAATATTAATATTGAAACATTAAGAGTGTTAATATTGGTATCAATAATTCACAGCAGTTGTTATTGCACAAGCTCTTTATTTGCAGTCAGCTCCTGCTCTTTTAGATCAACTTAGGCGGCTATCTCAGGCTATGAGTTGACTCCCAGGAGAACAGGGCTCTCTCACTTTAAGCCGTCAATTATTAATAGTTAGTGGTGGCAGTGGCTCCAAAAGCCTGGTGGGAGAGCTCTGTTTTACAGGTCCTGCAGAACTGCAAAAGGTCCCACAGGGCCCTGGTCTCTTCTGGGAGCACATTCCACCAGAGTGAAGCTGCCACCGAAAATGCCCTGGCCCTGGTTATTGATAGCCTGGCCTCCTTGAGACTTGGGAGGGCCAGCCTACTCTTGCCCCCTGATCACAGTGCTCTCGGGTGTATATATGGGGAAAGGTGGTCCCTCAGGTATGTAGGACCCTGGCCATTAAAGGTAATAACAAGCACCTTGAAACGAATCCGATATGCTATAAGTAGCCAGTGCAATGCCTTTAGCACTGGCTGGATGTGCTCCCAAATAGGGAGCCCCATCAAGAGCCTAGCTGCGGCACTTTGCACCAGCTGCAGCTTCTGGATTTGAGACAAGGGCAGCCCGATGTAGAGGGCATTACAGAAGTCCAGTCCCGAAGTGACCATTGCCTGGATCACTGTTGCTAAATTGTTGTGTTCGAGGAAGAGAACCAACTGCCTGATCAGCCGAAGATGATAAAAGGCTGCTATCTGGGCCTCCATTGTTAAGGAGGCATCTAGGAGCACTCCCAAACTCCTAATCTCTGGCGCTGGCACCAGAGGGGCCCCATCGAAGGTCAGGAACGGGATCCCTACCCTCGGACTGCCCCAACTCAGGCACAGGACCTCCATCTTCGCTGGATTCACAGCAGGATTGTCAACAGGATTCATGAAATATTTCGTAGGTTTTGTGTTTTTGCAAAAAGAGCAATGCCCACAGGGAAAGTGTCCTAGTGGAGGGCTGGAACCTGATAGGATAGCTTGTGCATTCTGATGTGGGTGAACATTGCTGTGTACTAGATCTTTCAAACGAGCTGTTTTTTTTATAAGCAGCAATAGGTCTTTTCTATACATTGGGATATCTTCTAATATGTTCCAATTCCTGTAAATGCCTTTTTCAAGGCTGCACTTATAGAATTGTAAGTCAGACTGCATACAAGGCTCCCAAGGTCACTTTTTTCCTTGCCAGTTAGAATCTCCCTTCTGTCTTTAGCAGTGGTCTTGGTAAGAGATGTTTGCTCAACTTGCTTTGGGTATCCTTTGTCTGCCAGATTTTTCTGAAATATTGATGCCTCCCTCCGAAAATCCTGTAACCTTGTACAATTTCTTCTAATTCTGAGAAGCTGGCTGAAAGATAATTTCTCATGTGTGGTGGGTGGTGGCTGTCATATCTGAGGAGGGAATTTTTGTCAGTTGGTTTTCTGTACAAACTTGTAAAAATTTGGTTATCCCTGGAAACCATAATGTCTAAAAAAATGGATCTTTTTTATCTACATTTTCTGCTGTCAAGCCAAGTATTTATTTTATTATTTATTTTTTTGATTTATACCCTGCCCTCCCCACCGAAACAGAAATGTCTGTAATTGATCTAAGGTTCCCTACCATAATACAAAAATGTCGTCAATATGACTTTTCTGACAGAGAAATGTTCACACCACTCTGTGTGTGTGGAAATAATTTCATAGTTGTTTGGATTCTAGCTACAGTTCTCTAGCCCAATTTCCTTTTTGACATTCCTTTTCACTAGTTCCTCATAAAATGCAGCAGGAAAAAGCCCTAGTTATTTCCTAAAACTTCATATTTCGTTTTCATGAGTTATTCTGGTGGTCATGTTTGAGTTCTGGTGTCGCAAAACCTGGATTTCCAGAGCCCCAGAGATCTCAGCAACAATATAGAACTAACGGGATTTGGATTCCTTTGCAGTATTATGTATAAACAGATGTAGAGTTGTAAAACCTTACTCTGTGGTGGACTGGGTAAACAGTTTCTTTAGAGGGATGGTGAATAAAAAGCCAGATAGTTTTATTTAGTTCTAAATGGATAAGGTATTTATAGAAATGCTTAACTGTCTTGTTCTGTTGGGTCTCAGCGGCTTGGATTTTCCCTGTTTACCACCTCACCCTCTTTAGTGTATTTCACAATTCCTTAGACCTGCAAGGTTCTTTTCTTTCCTCCTCAAAATGTTATTATAACTTAAACACTAGGTTTATCTACAGAATGCAAGGATTGTGTTTTATGAATGGGAAGAGAAAGGGAGAAACTGTTCGGAAAATATGCAGCCTTTCACTACTTGGTATCTTAATATTGACTAGATTTATTATTATTATAGCCTTTACTGTTTCAGTGGTAGAAAAGTGTTCATCTTTGCATCTTTCCCAATTTATAGGCCAGTTGCTGCTGTGAATAGAGTACTTGGGCAATATCTGGGAAGGATCAGAACTTTAAAAGCAAAGCAAATAAAGTTTACAGAAGTTACTTTGACCTTTCCCACCCTAATTAAAGGCCCTTAAGTCCCCTTGTCATGCTGCCTCTTAGGGTCTGGGTACCCTTGAGAGCAGCTTGGAATGCAGCATGGGGTAAGGGGGCTGCGGCCAGAATGGGAAATCAGACACCCCTTTTGCATGAGTTTTTCATCTTGTGCAAGCTATAAAGGGATGGTGATTTCTGCTGGTTACCCTGTCCTGCATCACATCTCATGTCCCCAAGGGAGGCAGCAAAAATAGCTTCTGCAGACTAGTTACATTTCACAGTAGCATAGGACTCAACTCCAATGATCTTGTAATTCATTTATTGTTAACTTATCAAAGGTGGGAATTGGCTTTTCCAAGAAAATTGAAGTAGATATGGGAGTCCCAAGTCTCTTTCATCCTTGACCAGATGTTGACTGTATTGTTAGCTGTATGACTGTAGTTCCATGTATTGTGTGCATGCAAACTAAGTGTCTCCTATCAAGACTTATTTTGCAAGCAAATAATTTAAATTCAATGCGGAAAAGTGGTAGTAAAGTAAAATCCTCAAGTCTATGACTGTTCTATTGTGTGTGAATAGATTTCCAAGGTAAATGTCAGTTGTGACTTCTCTACATCTATACATTTTCAGGAATTTCTTTCTTGTTCTTGTGAAAAGTGCATAGAATCTTGTCAACTATAACTGTAAGCATAACATTAAAAGAACTATTGATTTAACGGTAGTGACACAATCTGCATCTTTGGAATAAGGGGCTAAAATGTTTATTTCAGAGATTTTATATTATGAAAGTTAAGGTTAATAAGTCCCAACACTTCTAAGCTTTTATACTACCACCACCTCTCGTTTCTTTTGTCTTTTTTGTTTGTTTGTATGCATTACTACAGATTCTTTCATTTTTAGGTAAGCTTTTGGGTCGTTAGAGAGATTCTTCACTCACAGACATTAAAAATACGAGCTGAGGTTCTGAGCCACTACATTAAAACTGCTAAGGTACGTAAATTCTCTTTTCAGATTTGCCAAAGTGAATCTTTAACATTGAATTTCAGGAACACATTCAATAAATATTTGACTCTTTTTACCTTGTGATGAGAGGAAATATTTGCCTTTATCAATTATATATGCTGTAAGTCAGAATAATGGAGATATATATTAAAAAGTAGCAATTCCTGATTCTGTGGAAGAGTTGTTAAAAAGTAGAAAGCAATACAATCTTCCTAGTTAGTGAACTAAAGTGGATTGGATTAGGACATTTTCAGTAAAAAAATTACAAAGATAATTACTCTGGAAATGACAAATACAGAAGAAACAGAGTTGCTCTAAATGAGGTGATGAGGTGAGATGTAGCACAGTCAGGGGCTATAATGCAAAGTCTGACTAAATAATATCAATCAGACTTCTGGAAGGGCTATCAAAATAACCATAATTCAAGTTTATGCCCCAACTACAGATACGGATAAGGAAGAAATAGAAAGCCTTTATGCAAGTGTCTAGGAAGAAAGTGGTTGCACATCTAAACAAGATGTGTTGATGATCTTAAGTGACTGGAACACAAAAGTAGGACACAAAGCAGAATCCAATATGGTTGGAAGATTTGGGATAGGAGCACGAAATGAAGCAAGAGAGAGACTCATAGAGTCCTGTGAAGACAACAGGTTGTTCATTGTAAATCCATGTTTCAGGCAGCCAAACAGAAGATTGTATATATGAACATCACCAGATGGCCAGTATAGAAATCAAATAGATAATCAGAATCAGAAGATTCTGTATTCTTTCTGCTAAAACAAGACTGGGAGCTCGTGGTACAGACCATATATTGTGGTACAGACCATGAATCGTTAATATCAAAAATTAGAATAAAGCTGAAGACAAACACCAAAACATGAATTGTTAATATAAAAAATTAGAATAAAGTTGAAGACAAATGCCAAAGCATTCATAGTGTCAAAATATAATTTGAACCACATTTCCGAAGTTTAAAGACCATGTAGAGAACAGATTTGCATCACTACATTCAAGTGAACGTGAACTTGAAGAACTGTGGGCTGAAACCAGAGATATATTATCAAGGAAGACTACACAAAGACTATTCCTATAGCCAAAAGAAATGAGAAGCCTCAATGGATACCTGGTGAAGCTCTCAAAATTGCTAAAAGATGAGAAGCAAAAGTAAAAGGTAACAGAAATAGAGTCTGAAATCTAAATGCAGTGTTCCAGCAACTGTTATAATAACCAGCATAAAGATCAAGAAGGTTAACCATGTTAGTCTGACAGTAGCAGTAGAAAAGAGCAAGTCCAGTAGCACCTTGAAGAGTAACCAAATTTTTGGCCAGGGTATGAGTTTTTCTGAGTCACTGCTCTCTTCAGATCTGAAGAAGTGGGCAGTAACTCATAAAAGCTCGTAAAGGTAAAGGTTCCCTTGCTCGAAAGCCAGTCAAATCCGACTCTAGGGTTGCAGTGCTCATCTCCGTTTCAAAGCCGAAGAGCCAGCGCTGTCCGAAGACATTTCCGTGGTCATGTGGCCGGCATGACTAAACACCAAGGTGCACGGAACGCTGTTACCTTCCCACTGAAGTGGCACCTATTTATCTACTTTCAATTTCTTGCTTTTGAACTGCTAGGTTGGCAGGAGATGAAAGCTCATACCCTGCCACAAATTTTGTTCAGTCTTTAATGTGCTGCTGGACTCTTGCTCTTCTCTACAGCGTAAGAAATACAAGAGAACAGCAAAAAAAAAAAAAGACGAGATCTGTTTTTCAAGATCTAAGAAATCAAAGGTAAATTTAATTTTTGTAATTTTGTAATGGCCAATGGCTAATTACAATAAACTAAACTGAAAGAAAGATAAATTTAAAGCATGGTTAGGCATGCTAAAAGATTAGAACAATACCCTGAAGAGCTATACAGAAGAGATGAAAGGATGACCAAGTTTTGAAGAAACTTTTGGAGAAGAGCCTGCAGTTTTAGAAAGTGAAGTGAAAGCTAAGCTGGCTTCAGAAAAGGAAGAGGTACTACAGGTCATATTGCACATTGGTTAGTGGAGCATGCAGGAGAATTTCAGAAGACAATCAAGTTGCGTTTCATAGATTACAGCAGAGCTTTTGACTGGAGATCTGTGGTTGTAAAAGAAATAGGTATTCCACAGTATTAGATTGTTTTGATGTGCAATCTGTACTCTGGACAAGAGGCTACTGTTAGGACAGAATATGGAGAAACAGAATGGCCTCCAGTTGGCAAGGGTGTTAGACAAGGATATATTTTATCTCCATGTATGTTCAGTCTTTATGCAGAACATATCAGGAAAACTGGATTAGAAGGCAGAGTGAAAATTAGTGGAAGGAACATTAACAATTTGAGATATGCAAATAACACCGTATTACTGGCAGAAAATAGTGAAAACTTGAAACAACTACTGATAGAGGTTAAAACAGAAAGGGCCAAAGCCGGAGCTGAGCATCAAGAAGACAAAATGACTACTTGGGGATTGCACAACTTTAAGGTTGACAATGAAGACATTGTTAAAGATTTTCTATTCCTTGGCTCCATCATCAACCCAGAAAGAGACTGCCACCAAGAAATCAGGAGACAGAGACTGAGACTGGGAAGGGCAGCCCAGAAGGAGCTAGAAGAGATTCTTAAGTGTGAGGATGTGTCAGTGGTAATCAACGTCAAGCTAAGTCATGCCATTACTATGGGTATGAAAGTTGGACGGTGAAGAAAACTGCCAGGAAGAAAGATTCCTTTGAAATGTGGTGTCGGAGGTTTTGCAGATTCCATGGACTGTCAAAAAGATAAACCAGTGATTTCTAGAGCAAATCAAGCCTGAACTCTCCCTCGAATCTAAAATAACCGAACTGCAGCTATCATACTTTGGTCACATTATGAGAAGATAAGAATCTCTGGAAAAGACAATGCTAGGAAAAGTTGAAGGCAGCAGGAAAAGAGGACGAGCCAACAGGAGATAGATTGATACAATCAAGGAAGTCATGGCCCTCAGTTTGCAAGATCTGTGCAAGGCTGTTTAATGATAGGACATTTTGGAGGTTATTAATTCACGGGGTCGCCGTTAAGTCGGAAGCAACTTAGTGTGTGCACACAGTTTGTTTTCCGAATGGTTGCAATGCCTACCTCCGTTGAATATGAGTCAGAAAAAATTATGACGTTCCACTGGAATTATCAGTTCATCTGTACTACTGGTTTAAGTAAAGTCAATCTGAAAGCAAATCCCATTGAGATTAACTGGAATTCCTTGCAGTTTCATTGGGAAATTTAAGTTTGTTGGAAGCCTTTAGGTTTTAGCGATTGTGTTTCTCTTTAGTTCTTTTTGAGCATTCTGATGTTTATATGCTAGCATACTTCTCCAGATGCACAGCCATAATTTAACCTCCAGTGATAGCTTAGACGTAGAACATCTGAACGATTAACAGGAAAAGGCCCTGGTGGGAGCCTAACTTCTTAACCAAGGTGAAAAGATCAGATATACCCTTGCAGCACTCTTTCACCTTCCTCCTGCTCTGATTCTCTCCCACTTTCCCATCAGTGGTTGGTAAACTTGATGCATATATAATGGAAAACAAGTTTAGTATTAAAAGTGCAGCGGCAGGGACTCAGCTAGAGGAGAAAAAGGAAGGAGGGTAGATGTGTCTGTCTGAGTGGTCTGTAATGATAACTAAAGCATATTGGGCTAAGTTATAGGTCCACACTGGGCCAAGGTGTAGGGTTGCCAGATCCGCAGCTGAGGGTGAGGGTCCCCTCCTACTAGGCCCTGCCCCCCCCAGCCACCAATCAGCTGGCCATCAGGGGGACTTACCAGAATGAGGAAGGCCTAGGCATGTTGCCAGCATCGCACAGGAAGTGATGTCATTATGCCATTATGATATAAGCCAGTTTTACCATAGAGATTTTGCTCAAATACCAGAATGTCACCTGGAGGTCGCCAGTATGACATCATTTCCAGTGTGATGCCAGCAACATGGCCTGGGCTTTTCCTTTCTCCTGATAAGTCCCTCATCCCCCACCTATTGCCAGGAGAGACCTAGTTACCCTACCAATAGTCATGACACTTTTCTGTTCACTTATTATTTGTAATTTGCAGAGATTAGATTTTTCTAAATTATTCATTGCTAATGTCAGAGTAGTTCCTGTGCTGTAGCGTTCTGTGCTTTCTGCAAAGTATGAAATAATGTTGATAATTTAAATTGTAATAAATTGAATATATTGACTCTTAATTACGACATTTTTTTTATTCTCAGAAACTCTATGAGCTGAATAATCTACATGCCCTTATGGCTGTGGTATCTGGATTGCAAAGTGCCCCTATCTTCAGGTTAACTAAAACATGGGCGGTGAGTAAGCTACACAGATGAGGGAGTGGTTGCCTTCTGACCTTCAGAGTAATCTGGAAAATAACATGACACACTAAAAAAAAGTTCTTCCCCATATCTGGTACTCAGAAGGATATTGCTTCATTGCATGGAAGTGTAGTTCCTAACTGTTGCAGCCGAGAATTGCCTTGCTGGAACACAACAGAGGTTTACGTCATATAGAATCTTCATTAAAATAGTGAACAACTGCTCATTGTTGCCTTTCTTCCAAGAAAGTTTCAACTTCCCAAGCAACTGGTGTTCAGTAAATGCAGTCCATGATGAATAACTCACCGTTGGCTGGAGGGGGGGTGGGGGGAAGGACAAGAAAAACATGCAAAAATATTAAAGGGCAAGAAAAAGCATTTAAATCACGGTGTGCTGAAGGTTTAATGGTTGTTCCTTTCTTTTGCAATTGGCTGTGGCAGAAAAAAGTGGTTGGTTATGTGGATCATCCTGGTTCTCCTCTGCAAAGGAAATAGGTCCTTTTTTCAAATGAAGTTAACAGAAGACTCTACAAGGTGTCTGGGAATTAAAAGAAACCAAATTTTAAAAAAAGACTGGATGGGGAAAAGAAGTATAAGAAAGCATCCTCCTAATTCCAAATAGTGCCCCCTCTGCTGCCAGGATTATGAAAAAAATTAATTCCTTGGTGAATTTGCCAGTGGTGGGTGGGATGTGTGCGGCAAGAGAAATGTTCTTTGCATCACCCATTACCCCACTGTTTGTGGTGTGCTGGAAACCTCATCACATTCAATCCATGTTTTATTTCTGTTTGGATCAGACAAGAACATTTGTGTGTGTGTGTGAGAGAGAGAGAGAGAGAGACTGTATACGTTTTATTTTTGTAGATTTTTACCTGTGGCTAGCAATAGAGGCCTCATGTTTTTAATTCTTTTTAAAATCATCTTCAGATGTTACTATTCAAGATGCTTGTGTAGTGATTAAGAACTATAGTTAAAAGTTTTGATGGAGTAGTAATTTATTTTCTTAATTTCCTTGCTGACTCAGGGCAGATTACACAGTTAAAACCAGTGCAACAGGAACAAGTATACGAAGAGGTTTATCTCTCCAGTTTGGAGTCATCAGCAATAATTCACTCACAGCCTTACCTTGTTTTATTTCTATTTAAAGAAGGAGGAATGATTTATAGAGGCTGGTTTTATTTGATTTCATATTGGGGTGGTGTTGCTCATTATATAAATATACGTAAATCCCCACAGAGTCCCTTGAAATAAATCCTTATGCAACTGTTCGACTTTATATAGGCCTGAATGCCTGTTTTGAAAGAACATAGGTTCTACTTTCTCAGGAAACATTTTCTAGATGGGGTTTTTTTTATACCTTTCTTTCTCGGTCTTCAAACTAAATAAAACTTCTGTTGGGCATTCAGTGCTGCTTCTGTTGAAGCTCATTCAAGCATTTTCTAATTTGGCATCCTGTCATAAACACGATTTGTTTCTAGTTTTGGGTGAGAACTGGAACAGACTTTTAATAACTATGTGTGATATATGAATTCTACTCAGTTTGAGCATGCAAAGCCATGATCTTTTGAAGCTCATATATATGCAATAGAATCTACAGAACATCTCTTGCTTTAGTGATTTACACTCTGAGCATGGTTTGAAGCATGGTAGCTAAACCATAGTAGTCTTTTGTTCTGAATGAGTGTTTAGGTTTTATAATAGTAACATTTTCTCAGTAATAATATCTTAATCATTTAGAGAAGCTTGCCTATATAGATTATGATGGCTAAGCATTTAAGTGAACATTTACTGTAGGCCAGTCAGAATAGAAATAATGGATGGTTAGCTTTATTTGCAAGTATCCAAGGGAGTCATTTTTCTCTGAACTGCAACTTGTGTTCTGATTGCTGAGGTATACAATATACCATTCTGGTGGCCAAGGCTGTAAAACCTACATGAGTAGAATTGTTCAGAAAGTCAAACAGCAGGAGGGGATTTCTCAAAAATTAGGGGATTAATTTAAAAAGAGGAAAACAAGAGTCAGAAAGTGGCAAAAGATCACAGTCGTAAGAGTCATAAGGAAGGCTTTCTTTAACACAATGAAGCATCTGCAAAAGAAATTTTTTTAAAAGAGTACAGATTCTGACAAAATTAAAGCTGGGAAAGCTGGATTAAGAGCTTCCTCTGTCATAGCAGAACTCAGGAACAGCCAATGAAACTGACTTGACAGTAGGTTCCAGAGACATAAGTACTGTTTCACATGATGCATAACTAACTACCACTAATGTGACAAGATGACCACTGTAATAAATGGCTTTTAAAGATTCATCATCTATGAATTTGTCTAATTCTAATAATGGCTCTAAAATGACAGCAAAATGGACCCTCCAAGTTCAGAGGCAGTATTCCTCTGAACAAGAACCACTTTGCTAATCTTCCCAAAGGCTCATTTCCAGATTTTCATGTATTAATCAATTGTGACTCTTGTACACTACCAACAGTAGTTAACATATTGGAGGAGAACAAAAGAGTAGCAAACTCATTCACAATAACAGTCTTTTGGTTCTTCTTTCCCCCAAAGTTACTGAGCCGGAAGGACAAAACTACCTTTGAAAAGTTGGAGTACGTAATGAGTAAAGAAGACAATTATAAACGGCTTAGAGACTATATTAGCAGCTTGAAGATGACTCCTTGTATTCCTTATTTAGGTAAGACAAACAAATTAATGTTTTAGTTTGCATTATAAAATTATTAATACCTGCACAGTGGCTATGGACTTAAATCCTTGTAAAAATTTGGCCATTCTATTGTCAATTCTCAATTGGTTTGTACTTAAGGGAATTAATGTTTTGTATTCTCAAGAATTCAGTGTCTTGTTTTTTTGAGAAGGTACCACTCTGTTATATAGTTTTAGAACTTGTTCACTCAGGGCCTACTCTGCCTTTTTTCAGACTGGACCAACTTTCAGACTGGTTTAAATTAGTGTGTTGTGGCTGTTCACATTAAGCGTCTTGCCATGTGCCAGATTTGCTGGCTGGCTTGTTAACAGTTGGTGCCTGAAAAGTTAGCTACGCACTTGTGAATACAAATTCCTGTGTCAGCCTGCTGCACCAAAATAAAAAGGAGTCTGGTTTGGAATCTGTATCTGAAGACATATGCTTGCACACAAAAGCTTATACCTTGAATAAAATTTTGTTGGTCTTAAAGGTGGCACTGGACTCACTGTTCTGTAACTAGTGATAACACAGTCTGAAATTTCACTTCTTGCATCTGATGGTGGCAAGGTTTAAAGTTTATGCTACGGTAAATTTATGTTTTCTAGGTACCACAAGAACATTTTCTGTTTATACTTGTGAGTCTGATTGTTGCCAGATACAAATAAAAATCCGTTTAACAAACTATGGCTGAAACTTCCTGGAGGTCTATGAAGCCTTGAGCTCTAATTTGGCAGTTCCTTTGAAGAAATTTGCTGATAGATTACTTTTCAGAAAATAATTAAAATAGCTATTATAGTAATAACTTTATTGGATTCAGAGTCTATCGAACAGTGACTTAGAACATGACAGCCTAACCCCTAAAAATAACTTTCCTATCTTTTGTGTTGTCCTCTTAAACGCTGAAGCAATATAGTTCAGACTAAAGTTACTGGCTGTCTTGTGGAAGAAAAGCTACTGGGGGGAAATTCCAGTACTGTGACATACTCTTACATGGTTTTGTGTAGTGGTAAAGAATCTTTTTATAACAAAGATATAACTTTTGATGTATTACGTGCATAATACTCTGAATTCTATTTTCCATTCATTGGCTGGGATCTAGGGAGGTGTGCATTTCTGCACAGACGGGGGATTTGCATGGGTTGATGTTTCCCTTTTGAATGGGAGGCAGTCTTTCTTGTCTAATGGACTCATGCTGGAGGACGAGACTTTTGAAGGATTCTGCAGAATTTATCTGGTATAGCATCACTAACCAGCAAGTAGCTGTGATCACCAGTAACCCTATTCCTCCAGGGTGACTTGCATTCTGCAAGGCTCCAAGTACTTCACAGTGGAAAGGAGGAACATTTCTTCTAATGAAGGACTTGTGAGCATGTTTATGGAACTCTGTAGGGGAGACAGTGGAGGAAGAAGGCTGAAAAGTCCCCTTGCCCTTTTAGAATCCTGCCACTTGTTTGAAGAGCTGAGAGGTGGCCAGTTGGAAGGTGTGCTTAGGGGGAAAAATAGCAATATGAGTGTTAAGGTGAATAGGGCATAATTAAGATCCATTGCTACTTTGGTCAAGCAGTTCCTAAGAAGATTTATTTATTTAATTAATTTATTTATTTTGAGATTTATATCCCGCCCTTCCAATCGGCTCAGGGTGGCTAACAAGCTGCTAATACCAGATTAAATAGATGAAATACAATAAAACAATATTACATATCCATAATAAAATTCATAACAATATTTAAGGTGCTTGAGTATCCTGAATATAAATCCCCAAGATGGACAGTGATCCCCAAATCGACGGCCAGCATTATTAAATAGTGAGGGCTCCAGCAGTGATGGTAAAATGTTGTCCCTTTGCATGTTTGTAAAGTATTTAGGAATTTGTGCAATAACTGATAATTGTTCACAGTGGTTTCTGACACTTAACTTTTGTCACAGTGTTTCATACTGATAGACCCTGAAGTAAAAGATTATAGAACTGCACTTTAGTGTCAGGGTTGCCAGCTCTGGCTTAGGAAATACCCAGGAGATTTTGGGGGTGGACGCAGGGCTCTTTTTGTAGCAGGTACTCATTTGCATATTAAGTGACACACCCCTAATGTAGCCAATCCTTCAAGAGCTTACAGTAGCTCCTGTAAGAAGAGCTCTGTAAGATCTTGGAGGATTGGCTACATTAGGGGTGTGTGGCCTAATATGCAAAGGAGTTCCTGCTAAAAAAGAGCCCTGGGTGGAGCTTGGGGACGATAGGGTTTGGGGAGGGGTGAGACCTCAGCAGAGCACAATGACCTAGAGTCCGCCCTCCAGAGCAGCTATTTTCTCCAGGGGAACTGATCTCGATCACCTGGAGATCAATCATAATAGCAGGAGATTTCTAGGTGCCACCTGCAGGTTGGCAACCCTATTTAGTGTTAGGCCAGGTAAACCTATTTCTGAGGCACTCCACACTGTGGTCTTCAGCAGGGCTTATATGTAGGAAGCATCTGTTGCTTGTGAAACAAAATAGCTAGTTAACGACTAAATAATTTCTATGTGGCTCTGGCAAGATATTTTTAAAAAATCTGTATCTAGCTGGCTTCTTGAGATTCTTTGCTCTTCCTGACTGCTGGAAATAAGGTTTAACGAGAGGAAAGGACCCAAACTAAAATACACAATTCAGATTCATGTTGGCCTTTTCAGTAACCTGTAACCATTCAGCTTTCAAAACTTTAGATTGATAGGCTGTGATCCCCAGACCTTTCTCTAGCCTAGCGCCTTGCTGTCTGCTGCAGAGCTGTGGAGGGAAAAGGCAGCCATGGCAAGCATTTCCTTCATGTGGAGGAACTGAATGAGTAGGAACCATTTCCCAGTTGCAGGTTGGCAGCCCAGAGAATCACAGTAGGATCTGATTATTTTTCTTGCTGACAAAGGAAAGCTTGTAAGAGGTCCTGTAGTCCTAGTCTGATGGTTGAGAGAGAGCAAATTACTGCAGTGGTCCATCAACCAATTACTATTGCTGACAACTTTAACTTAAGTAAATACCACACTTCTAGGAATGTGATTTTTTTCCTTTTTTATTTTGATTAAAAATAGAAAAATACTTTGACATAATTCATCTATGATAATGGTTAATCTATACAGCATTGAAAAAATACACAGGATTGTATATGATCTTGAAAGTTGCCATGGAAATACTTATATATCTTCAATAAAGTTGTCAGCTTCAGATTTGATGTTTATTCTTGTGCAGTACAATATGGCAGATTCTCATAACCCATGCTGTAATAAGTGGTGAGGTTGTCTTGTTCCAGTGTGTAGATCTATAGATTGTCAGCTATGATTAAATTAAAAACCATTTCCTCATCTCCTTTCTTCACTCTTATCTTTGATGTATCCAAAGAGTATGACCCTTAGATCTGCAGCTTATAACTAGTAATATAAATAACAAGTGGGGTCCCACAAAACTCAGGGGGGGGGATATCATCTCCCCCCATTTCACAAGTCCAGCCCAACCAACCGCTTTGAAGTCTGGGAGCTGCTCCAAGCCGGGAGCTCCTCCCGGTGCCTGTCACAGCAGGGCCTGGAGCAGCTCCCAGCGTCCAACACAGTGGCAGGGCCTGCAGAAACTCCCAAACAGCCTGCTGCAGCTCCCAGTCTCCACCAAACAGGTAAGGAAAGAGAAAAAAAAATGGAAGCACAGAGAACGCTCCTTTATTTTCCAGGGTATTTTTTCTTGCTGACAAGAATTTTTTTAAAACACACCTTGGGAAACACCTCTGTGTGGCCTCAATCCATGGATTTAACTATCTACAGATCGTGGCCACAGGAGGCTAATAGTATACAGATTAATTTCAGTGTTCTTTACGAATTCAGTTTATACTGTACTGCGGATAATGTGCTACTGAGAGAGCCTTAGACATTTTCCTTAATTAGTCTCCCCTCTAGTACTATATCAGATAAACTTGATTTTGATATAGCATGTTTTGTCCTTGTCTAATCTTAACTTTGCATTTCCATTCCTACAGTGCTGCCGATATTACTGCTTGATAATCTATATGTCTAATTCTCAACATAGCCTTATCTGTGGATATTTAAATACAGACAATGGAGCCATGAACAGACAATACACATCTTTCAACAAACCTGAGCAAAGCTCCAGGTTTGCAGAAAAATCTGATCTCCAAACACACACACACATTTGGTGGTTAACCCTCCTATCCCCAAATAATAGAAGCAGCACCTAGAGCTTTGAGAAAAATGCTTTGCTGTGGCCAGTGATCTTGGTCCTTCACTATTTGCTGTAAATCCCCAGTTATCCATATTGTTGTAGTAGTGTTTTCCTCCCATGAAGATAATATATATGATTTTTATCCACAGTGGATACTTTGAGGGCCCAACCATTCTGGTTTATTCAAATTAACCATACAACCTGACAGGCTTGCAAAAGCTTTTAGAAGCTGGTGTTCTGGATTAGTTAAATTTAGTGCTATGTCATCTGCCTATGGCGTGGTTTTAGTCTCAAAATAAAGAGATTTTAACCCCTACAATACCTGAATTTTCCTGTGTTTTAGTAGGAAGGGACTCTCTCAAGAATGCAAAAAGGAATGGTAATAAATAGCAGCTTATGTGTTCCTTTGCCCTTTACAAAACATTCTGAGAGCCTCCTATTAAATAAAACATGAGTGATAGATCTTAAGTGTATTACTGAGACCCACTGTTTGAATCTGTCATCATTACATTTATCTAAGATTACATCAGATAAGGCCATTCAACATAGTTAGATGCTTTTTCCATGTCTTAAACAATCACACTGCTTTGCAACGGTGTGGTTAGATTAAGGCTTAATGGTATTATGGTCTCATTTCCTATTTTGAATCTGCCCTTCCTTGGGCTGTTAATCGTAGGGAGTATTAGGGAAATTGGAGCTGTGGTGGCTCAAGTGGTTAAGACACTGAACTGCAGGCTGTGGAAGGTTGGTAGTTCAGCAGTTCGAGACCCGAGTGTGCCGCATGGCGGAGTGAGCTCCCGTTTCTAGTTCCAGCTCCTGCCAACCTAGCAGTTCGAAACCAAGAAATTGCAAGTAGATAAACAGGTACCACTTCAGTGGGAAGGTAACAGCATTCCGTGCGCCTTGGTGTTTAGTCACGCAGGCCACATGACCATGGAAATGTCTTCGGACAACGCTGGCTCTTCGGCTTTGAAACAGAGATGAGCACCGCAACCCTAGAGTCGGATTCAACTGGCTTTCGAGCAAGGGAACCTTTACCTTTTTATTAGGGAAACAGCATGGAGGAAAAAGGATTTAAACCCATGCTGGGGTTGGGGGAAGTTTGACATCTACCTTTTTACAACTCTAGCTTGGGGTGGGTGTTGCTGGGGTTCTCCTATGCCAGAAGTAGGGCCAGACAAGTGCCAACAGAAAAAAAAAGCCCCAAGGCTGCTCCATAGAGTCTGGTTTAAATGCTTGCAGAGCAGGTCTGGTGTTCCTGCTGTAAATGCAGCCACATGCCTAAAACTGTGATATGCCTGAGTAGTTCCTTGCAGCTTGGAAAGTGTCCGGAGTACATATGCCCCAGGGCAGCTGGTTCAAAGCTGGAGAGATCTGACATGCCGCAGCCTGTATTTATAGATCCCTGTTCAGCTTCTGTGGTGGAGGGAGCCTGAAAATCTGACATCAACAGCTCCATTGCTTTCTTTAATATCATTAAACCTGTGTATCACATCAACTTGCCTCGATATATTTGAAGCTGTTTTAATATTTCTAATAAAGGGGTCCCCAGCATGGTGCTCATGGGTGCAGTGGCACCAGCCAACACTTTTTCTAGCACCTGTCGAGTCTTTTTAGAAAGTGGGAGGGGCCAGTTGGGATTTTTGCCCAACAGGCCTTCTCAGTAGCCACTGGAGGACTGATTGTGCAGATTTTTTAAAAAGTCGCTTCAGCATTAGCTGCCGCCTCAGGTTCTGTTGCAGGTTCTAACACTAAACAATTGGTCTGATAGTTTGCTTTTTAGCTTTTTGTGTAAATCTGCAAACATGCATTTTTCAGTGTCCTGGCTAACTTAACAGTTTTCAGGCTTGAAAAGGATAACACATGAATCAATGGTTTTATGCTTTAAATAATTAGATTAAGGCTTAATGGTATTATGGTCTCATTTCCTATTTTGAATCTGCCCTTCCTTGGGCTGTTAATCGTAGGGAGTATTAGGGAAATTGGAGCTGTGGTGGCTCAAGTGGTTAAGACACTGAACTGCAGGCTGTGGAAGGTTGGTAGTTCAGCAGTTCGAGACCCGAGTGTGCCGCATGGCGGAGTGAGCTCCCGTTTCTAGTTCCAGCTCCTGCCAACCTAGCAGTTCGAAACCAAGAAATTGCAAGTAGATAAACAGGTACCACTTCAGTGGGAAGGTAACAGCATTCCGTGCGCCTTGGTGTTTAGTCACGCAGGCCACATGACCATGGAAATGTCTTCGGACAACGCTGGCTCTTCGGCTTTGAAACAGAGATGAGCACCGCAACCCTAGAGTCGGATTCAACTGGCTTTCGAGCAAGGGAACCTTTACCTTTTTATTAGGGAAACAGCATGGAGGAAAAAGGATTTAAACCCATGCTGGGGTTGGGGGAAGTTTGACATCTACCTTTTTACAACTCTAGCTTGGGGTGGGTGTTGCTGGGGTTCTCCTATGCCAGAAGTAGGGCCAGACAAGTGCCAACAGAAAAAAAAAGCCCCAAGGCTGCTCCATAGAGTCTGGTTTAAATGCTTGCAGAGCAGGTCTGGTGTTCCTGCTGTAAATGCAGCCACATGCCTAAAACTGTGATATGCCTGAGTAGTTCCTTGCAGCTTGGAAAGTGTCCGGAGTACATATGCCCCAGGGCAGCTGGTTCAAAGCTGGAGAGATCTGACATGCCGCAGCCTGTATTTATAGATCCCTGTTCAGCTTCTGTGGTGGAGGGAGCCTGAAAATCTGACATCAACAGCTCCATTGCTTTCTTTAATATCATTAAACCTGTGTATCACATCAACTTGCCTCGATATATTTGAAGCTGTTTTAATATTTCTAATAAAGGGGTCCCCAGCATGGTGCTCATGGGTGCAGTGGCACCAGCCAACACTTTTTCTAGCACCTGTCGAGTCTTTTTAGAAAGTGGGAGGGGCCAGTTGGGATTTTTGCCCAACAGGCCTTCTCAGTAGCCACTGGAGGACTGATTGTGCAGATTTTTTAAAAAGTCGCTTCAGCATTAGCTGCCGCCTCAGGTTCTGTTGCAGGTTCTAACACTAAACAATTGGTCTGATAGTTTGCTTTTTAGCTTTTTGTGTAAATCTGCAAACATGCATTTTTCAGTGTCCTGGCTAACTTAACAGTTTTCAGGCTTGAAAAGGATAACACATGAATCAATGGTTTTATGCTTTATATAAATCCTGGAGCAAATGGAACAGAGTTTGCAACAGTCATTCTTCAGAATTCTCAGAGATGTCTAACATTACGCCTTTGGAGAAAACAGAAAAGATAGCTTTTCATGTAAGACTATTGTAATTATGTCTGTATAAGGAATGATATTTGCTTTTTATAATCTCAATTACAGGTTCTAGTGTTTTCTATATAATTACAATTTTTGTTTGTTTAATAAGTTCAAGGATAGCGAGAGTGATTTTAAATAAAATTCTTCAAGTACAGTGTTGAGTAATCATTGGCCAGGGATACAAGGTTTTCCGCAAGACCTTGAGTGAATAAACTTCAGAGTTCTCTTCAGTCAGAAGACTGGTACCTGCACAAAATGATCATCAAAGAGACTGCTCATTCTTCATCCAGCCTTGTGTTTTGGTGGTCAGTGTGTTGCTTTAAAACAGTCAAAGCTGTATGTATGCAAGAAATATTTTAAAGAATACATTCATTTTAAAAGGCATCTTGTTAACAGAGCTTCTGGCTGAAATGTTGAATGGTTACTGTTAAGAGTTATGCATGACTTTGACATTTTGCATAAGCTTTACTTCTACTGACAAACATTTTATAGTTGTGCCCATCACCCTGTGTCAGAATTCCAAAGGTGCTTGCAGGCTCAAAAAGGTTGGGGATCCTTGCTCTTATAAATCCTGTTGGGTCTGAGTCCATGTATTTTAAAATCAGTTCATTCCATTAGATGTTACAATTTAGAAAATGTATCTGCCCCTCACCAAAGACTTCTTTGAGGCAGCTGAGATCTAAAGAAAACAAAACTGAACAATTAAAAAACAAGCATCTATAAACATAATGCACTTTTTAAAACCACAGTCTTCTGTTTAGCTGTGTTATGAGGCATAAATATCTCCAGACTTTAAAGATATTAAGTATTTCCATCTTCCCTTTTTAATGTCAGTTTCTTGGCAAAATGGCTTTTTAAAAAATCAATTTAAATCAATTCTACTTCCTTTTAATGGCAGAAAAGAACAAGAGTGCAGTAGCACCTTAAAGACAAACAGAATTTGTGGCAGGGTATTGGCTTTTGTGAGTCACTGCTCACTTCTTCAAGTATATGAAGAAGTGAACAGTGACTCATAAAAGCTCATACCCTTCCACAAATTTTGTTTGTCTTTAAGGTGCTACTGGACTTTTGCTTTTTTCTGCTACTCTTGGTCTTTTCTGCCTTTACAGGCAGACTTACACTACTACCCATCTTGATATGTCTCCTTTCAATGGGTAACTTTAAACTTTCAATATTTGTTTCCCCAAAATATAAAAGTACTATATCTTATCATTCCAAAAAAACAGAAATCATAATCATCATAGAAGTTCTGTTCCTTTGTCCTTCCACTAGTATCCATGTTCCTTAGTTTTAATATCCTGGTTAGAGTTATTCAGTGTGCTGTTTATGAGATCAGCGTTTACATAACTTCTCCAGTGTTGTGCCGAAAAGTCCTCATCTAAAATAATTCTTAGTTTAAATGGTATATCCTTGCTTGTAATAGATCTTTTCTTGAGGGATGAGAAAGGCAAGATCCTTTCACCTCTTTAGAATGTCCGCATGGAGGTCAGCTAATACTTCAGCCTTTTCCTCCATGTAATTGAGTTTCCCTTCCAAATGTTATGTAAGATTGCTTCCTTGACTCACATGGTAATAAATCTTATAAATACATTTTCCCTCAGTTTCTGTTGGTAAAGCTAGAATTAATCCTTAAATATAAATTCTATTCCTACTTCAAAATTAAAGTTGTTGGAGAAAGTTCTAAAAAACAAGCCAAGTGAATCTTGTGAATTTTTTGTTTCCTACCTTCAAATTCTAACAACTCCACACTAGTTTTTGATTTTCTCATGTCCTCTTTTAGCAAATGTTGGTAGCCTACTGTTGATCTATTGGTAGCCTCCATGAATATGCTCTGCCACTTGTTTATTCAAGTAATAATTATTCTGTTGCCTTGTGAAATTAACACTTCTGTTCAATCTTCGGTGCTACTATTGAACTAATGGCTTATTTTTTAACACCATGATTCATCATAGTAAAAAAAACCAATTTACCTGTTATAGCTATATAAGCTAAACCTTCTGTATCTGACATCCTGTTGTGCATTTTGAATTTCAATTCAATTCAGTTGAATGGCATAGCATACATAATCAAGTATATACAGGATTGAAAAAGATTTTAACATATTGTAAATGATTACACATACAGTCATACTTAGTTTGGATTTATGAATATCCACCAGAAAACTGGCTTCAGCCTCAGTAATCTCCTGCTTAGTGTTACTCAATAAATGCCACCAGAAAGAAAGATTGATCAAATAGTCGGGGGGTGAAGAGAGCTTTTGAAATAATTCCTTATGGAGATTGTAATACCAAGAGCACTGGAGCAATATATGCTGAATTGAGTTGGAAGTATTTGCTCTGCAGGAGCAGAGTCTTTCACTCAGGGGTACTCGATGATACATTTTGAATGTCTTCAAAATGTAGTCTATGTTAAATTAAAAAGCTAACCTTAATGTTATTAGCAATTCAGTTTAAGGAGTTCAGATTCATTTTGAGTAAGTTCATTTATATATCAGTCTGCTAATAAGAGCAGTCACACCTAAAATGCATCAAGTAAGCTCATTAATAGGTAAATAGATTCAATGAAGATTAAATATATTGAGTAATTTGTGTGGTGGTTTAGTCAAAGTTAAACATTACTATATATGAAAAGGATGTGAAGTGGAGGTTCATTGATGTCCTCTAGCTTTTAAGAAAAAGTCACTTCCTGAGACATAGTGGATCCTCCTCTGCCTTCCTGATCCTGCACTGGTACAAAGGGTAGTTTGAGATGGCAGGTAGACTGGGGTGAGTAGGTTAGCTGATGAAACTTTTTGCATGCTTCTGTTCTGTCCCTCATTTTCACATCCTATTAGCTTGACACATCTCATGTATTCATCACCTTGTCATTATAATAAACCAGAATTAAGTTTGAGAGAAAATTTGCTCTTTTAATCTGTATTGCCAGCTTTTCTTTTGGCAAATGATTTATACCAGGGGTTCCCAACCTTTTTGAACCTGTGGGCACCTTTGGAATTCTGGCATGGTATAGTAAGTGCTGCCACAGGAAGCAAAGCCAGGCATAAAATGGCCGCCATGGCTTTGCTTCAGTCACACAGTTGGTGGGCACCAGAAAACATATCGTGTACCATGGCATCTACGAGCACCATGTTGAGGACCCTAATCTATACCACTGATAGAATCCTTCCATACCCCCTTCAACTCTGCCTCAACGTCACACCCATCTGTAATGTGGGGCTAATAATACTAGCGTCATAATTTAGTTGAAACAGATGACTTGAGAATGTATCACATCGACTTTGCGCACTTGCAAAAAGCCCTTTGTAAATAATTTATTTAGAATTAAGATATAAGCATGATCCTCTACCCCCACTCTGGCAGCTGGATTTACATCTTGTATCAGCTAGACCGTGCAACAGTAACCATTAGTAACTGGGTTGAAATAATAATTCTTTATTTGATTAAAAATCTTTGCAAAACTAGATTTTCTCTCCAGTTCTTTGTCTGTTGCCATTGTGCATCTATATTTCATTGGAAAATATTTCATATTTCATTTGAAATAAAAACTTAAATTCATTTTCATAGATTTAAAACTATTTATCTGTACATGAACACACAATAACAGTTTCACATACTTAAGTTCCAGAGTTCAACCATTCTATATCCACGATTTTCACTGTTGCCTACAAAACATGTAGGTCATATTGCTGCTGTTAAAGCCCATACATTTTATATTAACAGATTTAAATGTACCTTCCTGTTTGCTTTGTAAGCCATAGGAACTTGTATAATTAGCACATGGAATATGACAGATATATTTAAAAGAATACCTCTTAGGCCCTGCATTTTGTAAGGTTAAACTGTGCAAAACAACATGAAACACAATATCTGTCTGAACTTCAAGAACAAGGGATTTTTTTGTTTTGAGAGTTTCTCAGTCAATGGGTCTGATCATCATCTGAACTGCTTTTAGTGAGTATGATCCTCCTCTGTACTCAGCCCAAAAAATCCCATCTTGGTGCTTGCTTCTGTAATGTCCTCCTCTATACCACACTCCATTGAGATTAGAATGAGCACAAGCATTGTACCACCAGCCTCCTTTGTGAAAGTGGGCACAGTTTCCTGTAGGAAGAAATAGAATATTAACTGCAGTATCACAGCATAGGCATCCAAGGAGTTTAAATTATCTTTAGATTCTGAAACATGCAAAACACCACTATGTAGCCCTTCAAATGACTTTCTTCTTTTGGTGGCATATTATGAAGCAGACAACTTTTTCTCCTCTGACTCTGGATGTAGGACTAACAAAAATATTCATTTTTTCTGGCGGCAGAATTCCCCTTCCCCCATCTTCTGTCTTTGATAGGAGAACCACTTTTTAATTATTTATTTACTTGTACCCAACCTTTTCTCCCCATTGGGGACACAGAGTGGTTTGCATCATTCTCCTCTCCTATTTTATCGCTGCAACAAATTCTGCGAGGTAGGTTATCCTAAGACTGTATGATTGGTACAAGGTCACCCAGTAAGTCTCCATGGCAAAGCAGGGATTTCAGTCAGAGATTCTGCTTTGACAGTGTAACCCAGAGGTCCCCAACCTTTTGGGGCTTGCAGGCACATTTAGAATTTTGATAGGGGTGGTGAGCACCCCTCTCAAAATGGATGCTACAGGAGGCAGCGCCAAATGGAAAATCTCCCTTTTCCTGGGAAGATGGAAAATCTGAAAGGAGAATGGAACCAGGGCTTTCTTGCTATGGAAAACCCTTTAATTTGAATGAGGGCAGCCAGTAACAGGCCCTGCCTTACAGTAGCCCCACCCACTTTCTGAAAACTAGGTGGGCACCATGGGAAGTACTGGTGGGTGCAATGGGCACCAGTTGGGGGGGCTGCTCTAACCACTGTACCACGCTGGCTGTTACACTAGCATTTTCTGTTTGTTCTCCTCCAAATTATCTAATTAACAAAGAGTGAGATTATGCTGCAGGGGAAGAAGCAAGGGAAGAGGAGTTGTGTGATTTGTCCCAAACAGCCTGATGAAACCAAAGGAAGCCCAGTAAGTTTTCCTAAAGGAAGAGATTCAGAGGAGGTGATCCCTCTCCCACAGTCTGAAGGGCAAGTATGTCATAGTACAGGCTGACAACTCCACAGCCAAAACCTGTTGTACTAAATAGTGGGCACTGTTCCTGAGTCCTCTTCAGGAAGCTCCTAAAGATGGCACACATTCAGGATGTTGTCAAACTTGTTCTCTAGTTTGCCATGATTCGTAAGGGGAGGGAAATTCCTGCAGGGGTTGTGTGAGTGGCTGAGTGTGTGAACTGCTCTATCGTAGGCGACGTAACTTCTCAAGATATCTTCCCTGATCAGGGATGACCTTGAAGCCAAGCTGTGCCTGCTTCGCTGTTTTAAATAAGGGATCCATATATTCACAAGGGGGGGGGGAGTGTAGGAGCTAGGTGGAATGTTTGCGGAGTATGATTGGATACACTTGAAGAGGGGGCTTCGTTTGAACTGTCTATATCTTTGGATTCTCCTGCCAGAACCCCAGTTCTGACAGGTGTGCTCTAGGCAAATGGGATTGATTGAATTAATAGCAAGTACATAATGAGGAACATTTTACAGGACATCATGAGCAGGTTTGGATCATCAGAACTGTTCACTTCTTCTATCTGTAACTGAGAACAGGGATTCTTCTCTAAGTTCTAGATAGTTGACTGTTCAACTTTTCCACTCATCTTCTTGGTGTTGCAAAAAGTCAGACAAGAGACAAGTGTTTGCACTGTGCCTCTTTAGTCAAGAAGGCCTTGTTTCTCAGAGTAGAACTGTCAGTAGCTGCCTGACAAGATGGTGCTTAAAGCTTCTGTTGGCTTCCAGTTAACCTTCGACAAACATTATCTATGAAGTCATGTGGTAAACATTCTTCAGGTGGTGCAAAAGTTAGTCTTACCACTCTCCATACTTCCATTAAGGAAATTCTTATTTTTTTACATGCGGGTTTGTACAGTCTTTTGCCTAACACCCTTAAAGGGCAAGAGGTAATTCTGGTGAGGAGTCTATAGGCTCATTGTCACTTGGATCTGTGAAAGATTTTCAGGATCTATTTTTGATTAATGTGAAGTTAGTCTTTCCTTTCCTCTCTGTCACTTGGATCTGTGAAAGATTTTCAGGATCTATTTTTGATTAATGTGAAGTTTCAGATGCTTTGAATCCTTATTTATGACCTTCCAGCCTATTGTTCAGGCTGTCTAAATCCACCTTGAGTAAATAGATTAGGTAACACATTTGCCTACTGGTCTCAAAATTGGGCTGTGCTCAAAAGTTCTGTAAGGCACTGCTGCTGTTTTAACACAGTCTCCTGGGCCTCTAACCCCTTCACCTCAGTAGATGTGGCCATATAGGCTTAAGGGTTTTTTTTAATCCTGTTCCCAGTAGGCAACATTCTTCCCCAACAATCTTGGTCTGCTGTTCAAAGAATAGGATGGGAGGAATCCGATTCTGTAAGCCCACATTTTAACCATGTGGCTCTAATCAAGTATAGCCTGAGCCTGCAGGTTAGTCACTCTATCCTAGCCTTACTTTCTCTGTGGTCCATTAAAAATTTTTTGGCATGTTAAACTGACATGGTTTTACCATGGTCCAAAGTAACATGTAGATGGTACGTAGTTTGTATTTGTATACAAGTTTGGGGGTGGGGGTTTGTAATCATACTCTCTGGTTCCTGATCAGAATTATTTCATCAGTGCAATCTCAGAACAGTTCTCTTAGTGAAGGATAGTATTCCCTACCTGTGTACATGTCTCTGTCTCGATCCAGTGTTGTAAATTGTTTTCCATTGTGCCAAATCATGGAGTCACCAGCATTCCCCTGGTAAGTGCCTAGACGCAACCTATAGTATTCACTTTCTGGCTCCAAGCGAAAACTGCTGTATTCTGCATAGACTTTTTTATTAGACCAGTCTTCCAGTTCAATTAGAAGTCTATAATTGTCCTGATTGCTAAGCAAAAAAATATTTTCCAGTCCCAGCCAGTATTCTCCAGCAACGTTTCCAAATCCTTTCTGTCAAAACAAACAATTTGATTAGATTACTTTTCATTTGATAGAAAGCAGTATGTCTGCAGTTAACATGTATTATATTGTATATCCTTTACACTTTTAAACGCAGGATAAACTTAATATTTTAGCCTTGAGATGGGGGGGCGCTACAGGTAGAAACATGGTGTTCATCTCTTTCTCCCCTGCACATACAGTGTCAGGATACTCTTAACTGGATCCTACGAAATGTAAGGATGCACTTAAGTAGGTATTTAATGCAATGCAAGGATGCACTATTAAGCAGATATTTCCCATCTTCTGTGCCCCAAGATCTTTAACATATGGTTATTGGTGGTCATGGGACCCATATGGACAAAAAGCCAGTGAGAGCTGTAGTGTGGAAAGGAATTGAGTGAAATTACCCTTTCCTCTTCTATCAGTGGTGGGACTTCTTTGGCACAGAAGTTGTCCCTCTCCGGTTCTCCAGTGCAGCCCCCCAGAATGTGTGGTTTTTATTCGCAAGGGCCCACAACCTCCAGTGTCAACTGTTAGGAGGTCTCTGGAGGTTCCTGGTGGCAGTCATGTCATACCATTCTGCTTGTGCATCATAGAATCCAGACATCTGAGTTAAATTCCCCAACAATACATCCTTCATCGGCAGGGGGATTCATGATCAAGAGTGGTTAATCTTAGGATGAGAACAGTATAATACTGTTCTTAAGTGCTTCAGAGAATTGAAAAGAAAATTGTTAGCCCGAAGGCTCACAGACTTAACTGTTGATGTGACATGAGAAGATGTTCAGATAGAATGGGGGATTAGAATAAATAATTCACAAAGTACAATGCCCTCATAGCCTAACACTGTTACAAGCGGATAGGTTTGGTGTAAAACTCTGAACAGCTTCCTACAGCCGTTCCTTTGGTTACTGTCTATTTCAGTTTTCCCTTGAGTGTACATACCACACCGTAGTTCGTTATCTAACACCATAGCTTGTTATCCCCTGGATTTTAAAAAAAATAATCTACCTTGTAATTGTCCCAGTTTGTGAAGAAGTTTACAGAGCCATCTGTTCTTTTCTGGATAACTGTCCAACCTCCAGGATCAAGGCTGTTCTCACACCATAACTGCATTGGTCCATTGCTGTTTTCAGGCTTGATCATATAAATCCCACTGCTGGAATAGCCAGCTTGTTTCGCTTGTTGACAGTCTTTAAATGGACCTTTTGGAAGGGAGGGGAAGAATTTCATTTTTTTGAAAATGGAAAAAAAATGGACTTTTGTGATATTACTTGTATTGGCAAATAACATATCTTGATTAAACTGTTGAAGCTGTAGAACTGTTACAGGAACATAAAAAGTGCCCTGCTGGATCAGACCCAGTGGTCATTCCAGTTCAGCATCTGGTTTCACATATTGGCCAGCTGATTGCCTTGAAGAGCTAACAAAATAGGGCATGGAGCTCTGATATTGCCTTATTTATTTATTTATTTATTTATTCATTAACATTTTTACCCCCGCCCTCCCCGCGTGTGGGCTCAGGGCGGCTTACAAGAGGGCACAAGCCCATACATAAAAACAGGATAAAACAGAAAACCATTAAATAACATAAACAGAATAAAGTGTTCCATGCAAACAAGATAGCCTCCAAATAATTTATTTCCTTGGGGGCAATATTGTCCTGTCGATGGTCAGCTAGTCCAGCAGTGTCAGTGTCAAGATTGTGGCTGAACTTCCTGGGACTGTCCCTATCCCCATTGTTATCTCCACCACTAATGGTGGTGGTAGTGGCGGCCCCTATGTAAAAGCCTGGCAGAAGAGCTCCGTCTTGCAGGCCCTGCGGAACTGCATAAGGTCCCGCAGGGCCCTGATTTTCTTTGGGAGCTCGTTCCACCACTGAAAAGGATCTGGCCCTGGTTGCAGCAAGCTTTGCCTCCTGGGGGCCTGGAATCACCAGGCGGTGTTGTGTCCCCGACCGAAGTGCTCTTGGGGGTATATATGGGGAAAGGCGGTCCCTCAGGTAAGTCGAACCCTGGCCATGTACGGCTTTAAAGGTAAGTACTAGCACTTTGAAGCGGATTCTGTACGCTATTGGCAGCCAGTGCAGCGCTTTCAGCCCAGGCTGGATGTGCTCCCACTTGGGGAGGCCCATCAGCAGCCTGGCCGCAGCATTCTGCACCAGCTGCAGCTTCCAGATCTGCGACAAAGGCAGCCCCATGTAGAGAGCGTTACAGTAGTCTAGCCTTGAGGTGACCGTCGCATGGATCACTGTGGCCAGGTCATCGCGGTCGAGGAAGGGAACCAACTGCCGAAGCTGCCTAAGATGGTAAAATGCAGATCCGGCAGTGGCTGCTACCTGGGCCTCTATTGTTAGAGAGGGATCCAGCAGCACTCCCAAACTCCTAACCTCTGACGTTGGCACCAACGGCGCCCCATCGAAGGTCAGGAGAGGGAGCCCCAACCCCACACTGATTCAGGCACAGGGCCTCCGTCTTCACTGGGTTTAGTTTCAACCGGCTCAGCCTAAGCCACCCAGCCACAGCCAGTAATGCCCGGTTCAGATCGTCTGGGATGGAGCCCAACCGGCCACCCAACATCAGATAGAGCTGGGTGTCATCTGCATATTGATGGCAACCCAGCCCATACCTCCTGGCAATCTGGGCGAGGGGGCACATGTAGATGTTAAACAACATCAGGGAAAGCACTGCCCCCTGAGGCACACCACACTCAAGTGGGTGCTTCCGGGACTGCTGTTCCCCTATCGCCAACCTCTGTCCCCAACCTTGGAGAAAAGAGGCAAGCCATTGAAGAGCGAGCCCCTGTATCCCCACGTAGGACTGCCTCTAGCATTGCTATGTTATGACACTGCACAATAAAATGTAAACTCTTTTATGCTACTGTCGCCTTATAGCAAAGAGTAGCTTAGGTTTTAGCAATAATAAACCGAACATTGGAAAACTTATAATTACATGACTAATCTTTCAGACAGTTACAAACAATTATACATTTTCTAAGCAAAATACGTAGCTTTTAAAAGACTAAGGTAAATAGCGTAGTTTATAGTGGTTAATGTCATGAGGATTGAATTCCTTTTGCTTTATACTGGGTCAGGCCCTTGGTCCTACTACTCCAGCAATGGCTATCTAAGGTCTCAGGAGAAGTTGTTTTTGCAGCGGGCATCCCAGATCCTTTTAACTGGCAAGGTCTGAACCCAGGATCTTATTAATGAAAATTTCCAAGGCAGAGGGAAGAGGATGGCTGGGATGCATGAATACAAAGATTATTTAACTAATATTTGCAGTCCCACATGTCTGTACTCTGGTATATGTTCCTCTCATCTGGGAATTTGTTGCTAGACCAGGTTTTAAAGGCCAAGTGTCGACTGGAGCGACTATGGGTTTTAGGAGGGTTGTTTTTGTAACCAGCTTCCAGCAATGTTGGCTTGCCTTTAATTAAACCCAGCCCTTTTATTTGGAATGTTGGTAGTCCTCATGAATATACAAGTACATGTGTGTTCCTAGTTCATCAGAAGTAGTTCCGCTACAGTGTTGCACACTGTGTATGTGTGGGGGGGCTTTTCTCCAATCTCCTATTGCCTGTCTGATAGTTTTACTTTATCTTAGTGCTGTTTCGGTTACATTTGGTTTGCACGTATATGTTCTAACTTCCTGGACATATGACTTAGGTGTGCCAGTCCATACTGGACTACTATAAACCTCTCTGTTTAGGGCTTCCTTTAAACAAGACTTAGAACCTTTAATTAATGAAGAATGTGGCAGTCAGCATTTTGAGTGAGGTAAGCTGCTTTGAACATATAACTCCTGCTCCGAAACAATTTCGCTGGCTACTTACTTGTTTCCAGCTTCAATTCAAGGTGCTAGTTCTTACTCTTAAAGGCCTTTATGACCATGGACCCATGTATCTAAAGGACTGCATTTCCTTATAGGAACCCCTGTTCCAATTGCATTCACCTAGTCTACAGCGTTCCGTGCGCCTTGGTGTTTAGTCATGCCGGCCACATGACCACGGAAACATCTTCGGACAGCGCTGGCTCTTCGGCTTTGAAACGGAGATGAGCACCGCAACCCTAGAGTCGGACTCGACTGGCTTTCGAACAAGGGAACCTTTACCTTTTTAGTCTACTTTTATTTATGTTGCTGTCTTATATATCTGTGATTACCTGCTTGGCTCAATCTAAGACTTATTTATTTATTTATTTTATACCCCGCCCTCCCCGCGAAACAGGCTCAGGGCAGCTTACACAATTTGATACATAAATTACAATTAAAATCCAAAGACTTCTTAGTAATTGGACTGATTTTATTAAATGGCCTACTGGAGGGCACAATCATTGCTTATTTCTTAGGAAGCTTGTAAGACTGTCCATTTCAGGGGACATTCAGTTGAAGTTGCCTCTAGCATTATTTGAGGATAAAAATTTTAATTTGGTTTTTCATATATGAACATGCACTTCATATATTTGTGGCATTATTTAATTTTTCTGCTTGTCATTATATTAATCGTCTTGAATCCCTGAGGAAAAGCAGAATATGAATATTTCAGTCAGTATGTCCAAAGCTGAACTTCTCATCTTTTCATCCAAACCCCTCCATAAGCTGGATCTAGCATAACTATCATAGATCTTCCTGGCTCCCCCTTCCTCCAGCAGTCAATTTTGACCCAAGGTGTTTTATTCTTGGATGTTGAACCATGTGAATTATAGCCATGCAGGTCAAGAGACTGTAGTGGGGAGAAATGTGAAATCTCTCCTTTCTTCCTCTTCCTACAGCAGAACTCAGTTCATGGAAAAGGCAGAAAGTGGTGATTTCATCCTGTATCCCTGCAGTCTCCTGGTCCTCATGGCTATTACTCTACATGAGTCCTGCAACCATGGGAATAAACTTTGCTGAGGAAAGTATGGAAGATCAATGACTGTAGGCATGTTCTGTCATGGACTGGAGAATCAAATCTCTTGTATATTTATACTTATTGATAGCACCACTTTCTACCCTATGGAACAAGTATGAATTCTTGGCTTTATCTTTGGTTCTCTGTTTTGCTTCCCACCTTTAGCCTTGTCACCAAGTAATGCTGCTTTGTCCTTTACAGCTTAACAGATGTATGCCCCTCTCCACCAAAGCAGTGAGAACTCTCCTTCATTCTGTGGTCATTACTTCTTACTGACTACCACAGTTTCCTCCTCTCTGGCATTTCTTACATTTCTACTCATTTCTTACTTTTCACTTTTATCTTGCATTCAGCTGTCTAAATTCCTTGTAATTCTCACTGTGTGACAGCCTGTCAGGTCCCCAGCTAAAACACTCTCCACACACACTATTGGCAGTGAAATGCTGTATTGAAGATATACTTGTTGTAGGTACAAGAACTTTTGTTAGGACTGAAGAAAATGGTGGGAACTTACAGGTTATAGGTAAAGGCATAAAATTCCACACTTGCATATGTCACACGTAACCCCCAGCGTTTCTGTGGCAATACAGACAGATGTATGGTACCCTATCTAACCTAGCCTAGGCACAGAAAGTCTCCAGGGTCAATCACACGAGAACCAGCTCTTGGGGCACAGCTTGAAGAATAATTATAGCTACTACCCCATGCACTCCTACAACACACATACACCCAGGAATTCGACATGATAAGCGAAGGGAAAGGAAAGCAGAACTTAAGGAAATGAAAGTTAGGCCTGAGCTTGACACAGCCCTCATGAAACAGCTACTCTATATTCCTGTCCACTCCTGGATTCATTGTAAATTCCTCATCCTAACCCTCAAAAACCTCCAGTTCCTTGCCCGCCATTTCTCTGCTGTCATATCCCAACACATCTCTGCACATGACTTTCCCTTGCCCTCAGCTACCCAAAGGTCTCCTACTTTGTGCAGTGACTCTGCCCTTTCTTGTTAGATGTCCCTTGAATCTGGAGCTGCCTCCTAAGATGCCAACATTCATTTGTTAGTTCTTTATTATGGTCATTTGACCAATCATATAACACATTTACACTTTAAAATTCAGGCATGCAGTAGACCAAATAAAACAATAAAAATTAAACTCTAGTTACAGTACAGATTCCAAGACCTAAATGTCATCAGACAGAATTTAGCTACTTGATGAGTAATATTGGCATTCTTATCAGATTGAAAATAATCAAGGCTAATTTTTTCAGTGAGACCAGAGAATTTGCCTAACAATGGAGTAATAATCTCATCACATGCTTCATTATAATATGGGCAGCTAAAAACATGTGTTCTGTGGTTTCAACCTCTTAGTGGACAGGAGCAAAGCCTACAGAAAGGAGGACCAAACACCTTGCCAGGGTAAACGTCCTTCTGAATACGTTTATTTCTAAAGACGTTAGATAAGCTGCCGGCTTCACAGTATTTTGAAAGTTTGACCACACATACACATTTTGTAGACTAGCAATATCAGTTTAGCATTCTTTGCTTTCAATCCTCTGCTTAACTATTCTCTTTGCCTTATCTTAACCACGGGATAGGAGAGCATGAGGAGAGAAGCCAATCCTGACAATATGGTTCTGAACAGACTTAAGCCAGTTAGATTGAAAATTGTCTCTATAAGGGGGAATAAACCTTGGGGATTAAAGTGTCCCTTTAGCCACACACACATACACACACACATACCCATGCTTCAACTCTAATGCTGCCTATCTCCACTCTCAACCTAGCATTAGGCACACAACTGGGGACCTGTAGAATTGTTCTTAGAAACTTAGATTGCAGACTTTCTTGGGGAGCAAAACACGAGCTGGGTGGCCCTACAAATGTCCCATACAGTAATTGGACCAACGTTTTAGCCCTGAATAGTTTAAGAGCTGCCAGGACATAATATCCCCCTTGTGATCAATGAAATTTTGCTATACTATTTGCTGATCTTTCTCCTTGATTGGCAACAAATTTGCTATGGTTGACCCTAGAGCCTGAATCCTGTAGAACTACCAAGATATTTAAAAATTTTAACTTGCTCAGTCTGATGGCTGTTAATCGACTGTGACCTGTTCTTGAGTCTATTCCCAAAGGCTACTATTTTGCTTTTCTGGTAGAGAGAAATAGGCTTTCACAATATGAGGAGAGTTTCCTAAGAGCTCTCCTAAGACCTACTGGAGTTCTTGAAAGTGACACTGTGTCATCAGTGTATAGAAGCACTGATACAGGCCTATTGGCAAGTTTAGGGGGATGAAGCTCAGGGGTATTGAGCCAGCCAGATAGATTATTTATATCGACAATAAATAGAATTGGAGCTAATAGGCACCCTTGCCTGACCCCTTTAAAAGTTTGAATAGACTCAGTAACGTGTCCTTGTATACTACATCTAACTCTTAGCAAAGTTTGATCATGCAAAGCCCATAAAAGATATCAGAGTCTTCTATCTATGGATACGTTTAGCAGTTTGTCCCATAGCTAAGTTCCAGATATAGAATCAAATGTGGATTAAAAATCAACAAAAGTAACATATAGTGAAGTTACTCCCTTGGTTGAATATTTCTCAATGAGATTTTAAATAATCAGGCATTGATCAAGCATGGTTCTCCCGGATCTGAAAGTAGCTCTTCTACTAGGATGTTCTCTTGGTTGTACCAATCTAAAAATTTATCTAGAAGATGCCCAACATACGATTTGTTTGTAACAGTCAGCAGACTAATCAGCCTGTAGTTTGATGGATCCTCTCTACCCTTTTTATAGAATGGCACTACTATGGCCAAACCCCATTGCTCAGGCATACAGCCTGAGTCATCAATATAAGTAAAGAGAGTGGCTAGAAAGGAGGCCCACCAATCCTTATTTTCTTTCAGGAGTTCTGGATAAATACCATTGTAGCCTGGAGCTTTAGCATTTTTCAGTAGCTCTATGTGGGATTTAATCTCACCTGTGGTTACCGGGGGGCATTTGGTTAAGTTGTCTATTACTAACGGAAATGGACTTTGGAGGCCCTTTGGTCAGGCAGTATACAAGAAGATATTAAGGACTTAGTTCTGGAAAGTCTGCCCGTAATTAATCTCCCAAAAAGGATGTATTTTTGTCCTTTGCTACTTGAATCAATTGTCCCCATACTTCTCTAGAATATTTTTTCTTACTGCATAATATCAACAATTTATATTCTTTTTTGAGGGGGTCAGCAATTGGAGCTGAGCTTCTTGTTTACCCTTTTCTTCAGAAATCAGATATTGTCAGTAAGTTCGAGTTAACACTTTTTTTGCTGCCACATAGCTTGGATTAAACCATGATTTGGAAACATTATACAGTTTAATGGATTTAGTATTATGGGGATAAAGAAGTGGTTTTAATTCTTGGTATAAGAATTTCCATGCTTAACTATGGGATCATAGACAACCATCTGATTCCCAGGTGGTTGACAGGGTTCCAGCAGCTTTTCAGGTGTTAAGATTTCTCTTACACTTTGGGCTAATTCAGTGGACCATCTGGATCAGCATCCATACCTTTGCAGGGGTGCTGTCAGAATGGGATATCTGGACACCAGATTAGGATCCCCTGAGTCCAGATGAATGTATAAAAATAAGGGAAAGTGGTCCCCTTCCAGATATGGGAGAATTTGACATTTCTCTACCTTGGGGAGTAGAGCTCTAAATCCTGCCATTATATTATCTCTTTTCGTTCTCTCGTATTCTGTAGATTGCCCTGCAAACTGATGTTATATCAATAATATAAAATACTGTATAATACTCCCAAGAATCCCTGGTTTGACTGCTCATTAAGATGTACAGATAACAGGTTACAAATTGGGATGCCTAGGTAAATGGTGACCTCGTAATGGAATCTTCTACCTTATAGTAAAGGTTCCCTTGCTCGAAAGCCAGTTGAATCCGACTCTAGGGTTGCGGTGCTCATCTCCATTTCAAAGCCGAAGAGCCAGCACTGTCCGAAGACATTTCCATGGTCATTTGGCCGGCATGACTAAACACCAAGATGCATGGAACGCTGTTACCTTCCCACTGAAGTGGTACCTATTTATCTACTTGCAATTTCTTGCTTTCGAACTGCTAGGTTCGCAGGAGCTGGAACTAGAGACAGGAGCTCACTCCGTCATGCGGCAAACTCTGGTCTCGAACCGCTGAACTACCAACCTTCCACAGCCTGCAGTTCAGTGTCTTAACCACTTGAGCCACCGCAGCTATATTATATTATATTATATTATATTATA
>NW_015165923.1:145521-170141 GCF_001447785.1 Gekko japonicus
TTATATTATATTATATTATATTATATTATATTATATTATATTATATTGCAATGTAATTTTTACTTTTATATGCATTTTATTGATTTAAGCAACCCACAAATATGCAACAAAAGAAAAATACAGCTAAAATAATCCTGGTTAGTTGTTTTAAACTAATCTGTGCTTAAATTAAATTCTCCTGTAAGGATAATCAGTTAATTTGGGGAGGGTTGATTGTGTTTCAGACTGGTAATGTTTCTGTTCAGTTTTAGGAAGAGCATTCCATCTTGTATATTAATTTGGTGTATATAATACATGTCTGGTATTTAGCTTATGCCTAGTGTCTGTCCTGATCAGCTTCAATTAAAGGTACTTCAGTTCAAAGAACCAAGACTATATGAATGAAACAAGATTGTAAAATTAGAACAATATTACACATCTTAGTAAAGCAGAAAGGGCTGTGGCATAGTGGTAGAGTATTTATTTTGCATGCAGATGGTGAAAGGATCAGGTAGTGGGGCGATGTGAAAGACCTCTTGCCTGGGAGCCTAGGGTGCTGCTGCCGGTCAGACCAATGACTGACTGGGACTGATTTTGCACAAGGAGTTGCGCCGCCGTCACGCCTCCCTTTGCCCCGTTTCCATTGGTCAATTTCCCACTCGAAGCCGCACGGCCGCATTTTGACCTGCAGCTTCGCCCCATTTCCCCCGCAGTTTCGTGATCTTCAAAAAACAGGATCACGAAACCGCGGGGGAAATTGGGCAGCTACCAGGCGTTTAATGTGAAGTAATGGTTTGAAACAGTGGATTGAGGCCTACATTGCCCAAGATGTAGCTGGAAAGTGGCTCGTTTGAGCTGCTGGAAAGGATGAAGCAGGCAAAGGTGATGGGTGAATGACTTTTATCAGTTCCCTTAACAGGTAAAACACAGTTTATTTAGTTCCATATCAATTCAGTGGCTGTTATTTTTGAAGTTTGGTCAACAAGGTATTTAGGGTGAATGTTTGAATGTGTGTTGCCTTCACAATTTACCGGTACATGTTTTTTGTTAGGGAAATTCAGGATGTTCAACCTGAATTCCTAATGATTGAGATGCATTTGAATCATATACAGCACCTTGAGGTGCCTGAATGTCTTTTTCATCAGTTTAGTAGAAAGATATGAATGACTTGCAGCCAGAAAACCTAATTCACATTACAAGTATTTAGTATTTTTAAATTCAAGGTTCTGGAAAGGATGAAGCAGGCAAAGGTGATAGGTGAATGACTTTTATCAATTCCCTTAACAGGTAAAACACAGTTTATTCAGTGCCTGTTATTTTTGAAGTTTGGTCAACAAGGTATTTAGGGTGAACGTTTGAATGTGTGTTGCCTTCACAATTTACCGGTACATGTTTTTTGTTTGAGAAATTCAGGATGTTCAACCTGAATTCCTAATGATTGAGATGCATTTGAATCATATACAGCACCTTGAGGTGCCTGAATGTCTTTTTCATCAGTTTAGTAGAAAGATATGAATGACTTGCAGCCAGAAAACCTAATTCACATTACAAGTATTTAGTATTTTTAAATTCAAGGTTTGCTTTTTTTATAGTCACCTATTCTTGCATTTAATCACTTGCCCTGGACATCAGGTAACATTTTCTACAAGGCAAGCTGCTTGCTAGCCCTCCATTCAAATGTTGAAATATGGGAGGTCAGACAGGCCGGTAATCATTTTTAAACATTCTTTTAATTGGTCATTTAAAAAAACCTACTTAAGCTTTGTGGATGAAACAGCAAATGTGTTTAAAATAAGACTTCTGCAGTATAGTATCCTTAATTCCCAGTAGGCCCACTGATCAGAATGGGCTTAGTCTAGAGTAACACTGAATAAAATTGTCCAGAGAGCCTCAAAGAATGGCCATGGGGGAGGAAGTTGTGAATATAGACCGGGACTATGCTGCTGGGGAAGAAAAGTTTTAACTACCTGCCCACACACAGAGAGAGACACACCATTCCTCCAGCTGAAATGTGCCCCTCTCCCAGTTGTTTCTGGCTGTAATGGGAAACCAAAAAACTCTTTTTGTGCCTGTTTTCCCCTACTAGAGCTAGTGTCAGAGCTAGTGTCAGCCACAGCAAAAGGTGCAGTTTTAAGCAAGAAAACAGCATAGGGTGGGATAACTGGCGCCCTCTTCTCAAACACCACAGTCCTAAACCCCAGCAGCTGCTTCTTGATACCTAATAGCTATTGGAGATTTTAAAATTAAAAAATAAGACCAATACAGACTGCAGCAAATGTCTTACCTTCATTGATTAAAGTCAGTGGTGGGATCCGGAAAGGACTTTTTGTGGGAGAAGTAGCTGGATCAGGAGGTGGCCTTACATCTCTGTCTCTTGGATAACCTGGGTCTCTCTGTATTTCATTACTTCCCAAGAGTCCTGGGGTATATTGCTGACTGTTAGGAATGTGGTGAGGGACCACTTGAACTAATGGTGGAGAACCATGTGTATCCTGCCGTGAGAATATCCGCAAGCATTGCTCTTCCAATAAAGAGATGACAACGGATTGATTATTAACAAGATCAGTTAGTGCTGCGTATTTTATTTCAAGTTCTCTGTATCTTGTTGTCATCTTCAACATTTCTGTTGTGGCATTGAGGATTTTGTTTTCCAGCTGGGAAAGCTCAAGTGAATTGTCCCGTTTGCGGATTATCTCATGCAGAAGCTGCATGTACAGCTGAGTGACCCGGGAATTCATGTTACGGCTTTCTTTTCTCAGCAGCTTTACCTCGTTTACGATATTCCCATCCACATCTACCACTAGCTGCAGGAGATCTATCTCCCGTTTTTGCTTGGACAACACGTCTTTCAGATTCTCAATGTCCATCCTTGTAATTTCATCTTTTTTATTCTCTGGCCCTGGTCCTTTTGTGTTGACACAAATCGGTCCAGTTATTTTTTGTTCAGGAACAATAAATGTGTAGCCACACTTTCTTCCTTCATCTCCCCCTTCTGTAGAACGTGGGTGACGTCTCAGAGAGTTTTTGACTTTAGATTGTTTTGTACCGTGTCCATTGGACGCTAATAATAACAGCAAACCCCATGTCCACAAGAGTCTCTTCATTTTCAAGTGAGCTGAAGGCAAAGGGAAAAAATCTGTCAGGTAAAATACCATCAAAATAATCAAAAATAGAAAAAAACTAACTTGCCAACATATTACACTGAAGACAATGTAAGTACCAAATTTTAAACCAAACTGTGTTGGCTGTAATTACTCCAAATTTTAACTATGGGTAATTGAGATAAGTGGCACTTTATAGTTGTGGTTCATAAAATAAAAAGTAATTAACTAAATTAAAAGGTGTTGGGAAGTTATAACACTGCAGAACATGATACAAAAGTGTCCTTTCCGTGAAAATAATTTTCCAGATTTTACCACTAGTGTTCCTTAATAATAATAATATCAATGATAGTTACAGTTCTGATGGAATTCTGTTTAGGTGGATCTAATTAAAGGAGAATTTCCTTCTCAGTTTAGTAGCCTTTCCTTCATTCGAGTGTTGTACAAGACGTTATGCACTGTGCTCAGTGTGTTTGACCCTTTTCATCTCTCTTCCCATATCACTGTCTTTCCTTCCAGGGCACTCACAGCCTTTCCTTCATTCGAGTGTTGTACAAAATGTACAGCACTGTGCTCAGTGTCTTTGACCCTTTTCATCTCTCTGTCCCATATCACTTCCAGGGCACTCTCAGGTCCATAAATATGAAAGGACAGTGGCATGGCCTATGGTATGTGTAGTAATTGTCTTCTTCACTCAAAGCATTTACTTATTTTCGGCATGCAAGGCTATTCTAACAAAAGTCATAGTTTGGATTTTGGAATGGTGGCTGGCCTACAGACTATCCCATCCCTTTTCCCCACCATTAGATTTGTGCCACATGGCTTTGGTGGTATGTGATGAATCCCTTAACACTGGATGTTACTCCTCCCCAACACTCTGGAACTTTGGTAAATCTTTTCGCTGCCACCACTTGGGGGATACCCCAGCATCTGAGCATGGTAAATGCAGGATAAAGAGAAGACAAAATCCTTGCATCCCCTATATACATGTTTCCCTCATTGGGAATTTGGGGAACAAATTGAAAATTCCTTTTAGGAAGACTTTTGATGAATCATTGTCAAAGATGAAAGGCTTGCTTGCTGCATCCAACACCAAATTTAGAGAGGTATTTGACTAGAAATACATATCTGAGGTGTCTCTCCCCCTCCCCCCTCCCCGCATACCCACAGATGTACAAGTTGATTGGATCAGAGGCAGTGACAGCGTGACCAAAGGGTCTGTATGTTATCACTCTTCCTTATCTCATTAGTAAATAAATGTTATATCCATGTCAGGAAATGGAGCTTGGTATTTTCTTGTCCATTTAAAACAGGACATGTGTGCTTTGTCCTAAAATCATACGACCACATCCGTAATGTGGTGGGCAAATTTGTCTGCCCACCTGTGGAGACTACATAGCAAAGATCTTCATGATTGTATTTCACCCATGGAGTCATATTATTCACATGGTTTTCCCCACAGTATGAGCTTGCATCATTGTGAAGAAGGTTCTGCATTGTGGAGCATGCCTGTGAAAGGGGATTAACTAATACAGATGTGTGGGAGAACGAACAGGGTAAATTTTTGTTGGCGTTTTGTAAACTTAATTGCAATGCTGGCACTAGCTAGCATCCATTTAATTGCTTGAACACAAAGCCTTGCCTAGCTACATGAGAGAGAAGCTGGAAGCTCTGACCTCTCCCATCATCCATCATGTGTAACATCCTAATCATTCCAGTCCCTTACACATAGAATCACAACATAAAGATTTATGAGGGGATTCAGGCCAAGCCTTTCTGCCCCAATTCCCCCCTTCCACCCCAACTGACACAGCCACTATTCTGGAACTACCTACATTGAGCCACTGTGCTGCTTTGTAAAATCCAGACTTCTGCCTCATAGTAAGTCAGGAACTTCATTTCTTCCTCACAATGCAGAGCTAAAAAGAGTGGGTATGTTTGAAAGGCAGTTTGTTTTTTGTAGGAATAGAATTTCACTTTCCAACATGGTGTAAGCAGTAGAACTTCCTAATTGCTTTGGGCACACAAGATGGCATCATAAAGGAAGGCTTACCTCAGAAAACAGTAGCCTTGTTGACTTCAGAGGAGGTGATAATTTCTAAAGGGTAGCCAGTTACAGTTAATCTGTTGTAGTAATGTGAACCAAAATCAAGTGGCACCTTTAAAACTAGCCAAATTTAATCCAGCATAAGCTTTTGTGAGTCAGACCTGACTTCCTTAGTTCCATCCATACTCTATCCTTGCCTATTTGGGCTCCTGCGTCCTCTCTGCTACTGGCCTTTCATTAATGCCGTGGCCTTCGTCTACTCTTCTTGTCTGGCACTGGTGGCAGGTGGGCAGCAAAACGTGTTTCATATCAGTTCTCTGCTACTGGCCTTTCATTAATGCCGTAGCTTGCTCTGATGCTGGCCTGGAGGCTTTGATACACAAACTCAGTTCTTCCCAGAACAAAGTACCAAGAACATACATCTTGCTAATTGTTTAGGCTGATTCTTCTCTGGGGTTCATTTAATTTAAAATCTATTCCATGTATCTGATGTAGTAACAAGACTGAGCCTCAAATAGTGGAATGTGCATGCAAAGTTAAAATCCAACATGGCTAGCTGTTCTGTTATAGGCTTAAGTATTCACAGAGCAGCTTCTCTGGCGCCACTTTTGAACAAGAATGAAGCTATGTAGACTTATCCAAGGCCTATGAGTGTAGTACACAGAAATGGGATTTTCTGTCATAAGCAATCCAAGCCTGCTCTCAAATAGATAAGTCAGGCACTTCAGCTTCTAGGTGGCAAAAATCCAAAATGCTTTCCAAGCATACATCATTAGATGCCGTCAGATCATAGCCAATCTTCAGAGATGGTATACCAAATTTCGATCTGTCATCCTGGCTAGTAAATTGGGTTTGGGTTGGTGGTGTTTTTGTTTTTTTGTTTTTGAGGCTGTTTTTAGGACTTCATGGGTTCCTGAGAGACTGTTACAAGACTGAGCCAAGTATTTCAAACATTCACTGCGTAATCAAGCTGTTTAGGAAGTTTGTAAGGTGAATAAGTATTGTACTGCAAATGGGAAGAGTGAGGGTGAGAGTGAATGTAACCCCTAGCTAGGAATGGAATGAGCCAGGAAGGGGTGGAGCCTCTAGAGGCAGAAGGGTGCAGACTGTGTGGAAAGCAAAGGAGGGAAGCAAGACTGCCCTGCTGGGGAGCTTGAGCCTTAATCATAGGCTCTTAACACCTTGTTCAAGCTAACTATGGTTTGTGTATGGAAACTGTTAAGGGAGGGAGACATTGGTTCTAAATTGGAAATTTTAGAATTATTGTTTCAGGGCTGTATGATGTAATGGGGAGTTCACTTGGGACCCTCATGTTCAAAGCCGGTATACAGAATGCTCAGCTGGAGACTTCCTGGGCCACCAACAATAGGATAGAGATGGACTTTGGGGGTGGCAGGCTGTGAAGGAGGGAAAAGTTAAGTGTTACTAAGTTCTATGTTTTTGTTACATGATGATATGCTTTTAAGTGAAAAGTAAAAATGTTGTATTCTCTTTGAATTATTGCAAGATTCATTCCAAGTTCTGCCCCACAGAACCCACAAACTGAGGTTACACAAGCAGCTTGCCTAGAACTAGCTACTGAATTAATGATGGAGGCAAAATTTTAAGCTGAGACATTGCTGATCATAGCTCGATTTCTTAGCTACTATATTAGTCCAGCTCTCAAATCTATTGACTTCAAGAAAATGCTAAACATTTTGTCAGATATATGGATGTGGCTCTGCTGTAGGGTTTCCTTTCCCAAATATATTATGTAACATGAGAAGAAAATAACGTTACAATATATGTGTTGCCTTGTGTTCTATCATCTTCTGTTGAACCCTTTTCTTAAACCTTTATGTCATGAGTTGATTTGGTGGAGTGTGAGCTAGTTCCACAGTTTATAAATAAAGCATTTAATGTATTCCTCTATTATTCTCTCTTCTGTAGACATAGCACTGATCGCCTGACATTAAAAGAGATCTTCAGGTACACTGCCACCACAAGTCAAACTTTAAGTAAAGAGTACTGTAACTTTTGTTTTCTGGACTCATTATTGAATACATAAAGCATGCTTTTTCTTCTGATTTTCATTTTATTTTATTGCTGGTTGGTTAATTACTAATTAAAAGCACTTTAATTAGGAAAAAGAAGCAATTCAGCCAAACCAAAATGGCACAAGGCATCATAACATGTGTCCTACATCATTAAATAGGATAGTGCAATACATTAACTTGTTGCCGGAGGGTGGGGGGGCAGGGAATGTTCTGCAATGGTAGAGGAACGTGTGAAAGATACTGTAGCAGCTCATAAAGTTCATACACAAAACCGTTTTACTATTTAAATGAAGTTTTTCTATTGAAACACCAGAAATTAACACCAAGCTGCAATGTATTTCTGTATAATTCAGTTTACTGTACACAAGACTTTTCTATTTGTTATCTCTTACTGCACCATTGAATTTGGCATACGTTCTGGCTACCTTACAATGAAACAAGCACCCTAATCCCTGCCAAAATTTTGTAACATGAATACATTTTGTAGACTGCATAGCTTGCATAAATCTGAGTACAATATGTATAGTTTGGCATCACTGAGAGCAAAATCTAATCTGAAACGTTTTATCTTACTGGGTTGGATCCAATCACAGAGGGGGAGATTTTCACAGGTTTCCCCCTTCCCACTGAGGTTCCCCATAGGGCATTTAGCAGTCTTCCTGAGAACTCCCCAGAAGTAGCATTTTTAGGAGCACAGTGGAATGCAGCAGGAAGGGAGAGGCAGAAAAGATCTGTGCGTGCCAAGGTCCTTTGGATCCAACCCACTGCATGGAGGGACTGCTGCAAAATGCAGGAATGAAGAAGTTAAATTGAAGAGGCAAATTTGTATACCAGAAAATGGCATCAGAGACTGAGAATAAGGACAGTTCTGTATTTTCATTGTTCAGAGTGCTTTCATTTGATAACTGGACATTATCCTTGTAGCATGATGAACTGATAACTCCAGTCTTCAGTATTGAATTAAATTATACATCAGTCAGTTTTCAACAGATGTACATTTGAGCTCTCTGCAGTTTTGGGAGAATATTCTTTCAGAATGCTAAAATGCTTTGATCCTCAATTGATTAGTATATGCCTACCAATTCTGTGATTTCGTATGCGGTTTTTTTCATACATTCCTTACTCAAAAAGCAAGGGAACCTTTACCTTTTTACCAATTCTGTGCTTTCGTATGCGGCTTTTTCATACATTCCTTACTCAAGAATTGCTACAAAGTTTAGCAAAGTAAATCATGCATGGGTTACTTTTTAAGAGGAAATGTCTTACATGGCTTGCTTGCCTTGTTGTATTATGGTCATTGTGTGATATTTTTCCATTGAAATGAGCTGGGCTTCCTTTAATATGATGGCTGCTGTCTAGCAAATGAGTACCATCAGTGCAAACATGGGTTTCCCATTGTCAGCTGTGAGACAGCCTCTACTTGGAACTCTTTATCTTTCATCGCATGGCAAGTCTTTGAATCATAGGCAGTCTGATAGATGGCTTGAGAACCCCTCATCAGGAAAGGTGTAGAGCTAGAGCTATTGAATTTTTGCGTCATGTTTTACTTCATTGTAATTTTTATACTGAGTTGAAGAACTCTTCAATTAGCTCGTTTTAATGCAAGGTTAAAGGCCACCCTGATAAGCACTTAGTTTTTTAACTTCTACCTGACCAGAACCCTCATATTACTAAGCAGGTCGCTAGGTATCCCTTAGCTGCCGTAAGGCTCCAGGAATTGATTGTCAATAACTTTGAATAATTTACTTTTTTCCTCCTTTTAAAAAAGTTTATGATCACAAAGGGTTAAAAAGAGACAGATGGGTTAAATATTTGCTACAATTAAAACAAATAGTTCCCAAACAACTAATGATGAAAGTTTTATTTTTACTAACAGCTGAAGTACTGATACTTATACAAGCTTATTTATTTAAAACATTTCTATGCCATCTGTCCACCCAAGGAAGTAGGCATTAAAACAGTTCAGACACTAAAACAGCGCATATATATATAAATTTTTATACTGAGTTGAAGAACTCTTTAATTAGCTCGTTTTAATGCAAGATTAAAGGCCACCCTGATAAGCAGTTAGTTTTATATCTTCTGGGGAGGAGCCTGCAGCGCGGTGCAACTGATGCTCTAAGGAGCACTGGTCACTTCAGGGTTCGTTTTAAAGGGTCTTTTGGTTATATGGAGTTTTATATCTTCTACCTGACCAGAACCCTCATATTACTAAGCAGGTTGCTAGGTATTCCTTAGCTGCCGTAAGGCTCCAGGAATTGATTGTCGATAACTTTGAATAATTTACTTTTTTCCTCCTTTTTAAAAAGTTTATGATCACAAAGGGTTAAAAAGAGACATGGGTTAAGTATTTGCTACAATTAAAACAAATAGTTCCCAAACAACTAATGATGAAAGTTTTATTTTTACTAACAACTGAAGTACTGATATTTATACAAGCTTATTTATTTAAAACATTTCTATGCCATCTGTCCACCCAAGGAAGTAGGCATTAAAACAGTTCAGACACTAAAACAGCGCATATATATATATATATCCAAAACAATTAAAACATATAATCACACAAATAGAGAGGAGGGCTAATAAGAGTTAGTGAGGGAATGCCAAACAAAAAAGTCTTCACCTGCTGGTGGAAGGCAATGATAGAGGGAGACAGATGAATCTCCCTGGGGAGGAGGTTCCAAAGTTTCAGTACCATGACTGAGAAGGCCCTTTGTCAGGTTGCTGCAAGCATGTAACGTTAAGGCCTTCCTTAGACTTATTTGAACCTTTTAAAGTGTGTATTCTTTAACTTTTTCATTTAAAACCAGTATTGGAAACTCAAAAGACTAGAATTTTACATATCAAGGAAAGAAAAATTCCCAACAGACCAACTGTAATGTATAACCATAATTAGGGTTGCCAGACTCCCGGGGGCAGCAGGGGTTCCCCCGGTTTCAGGGGCTTCAATCTGCCACTGGCCTGCAGGGAAGCCCCATCCCGTACAGCTCCCTTGCACCCAATGTGTTGGTGCAGTGATGTCACCTGGAGGTGACATCATCGCGTCAGGCACATCATGCGGGGGACACTCTAGCATTTGGGTAAAAACTCTATGGTAACCATACCAGAAGTTCCCAGGTAGCAGCCTAGACCCCTCCACTGGCAGCCAGTAAGCATCTGGCAACCCTAACCGTAATGTCCAGGCACCTAATCAAAACCAGCCAAAACGACTTAAGAGTTTGCAGAGTTGTCAGTAACTGGCTAAGGATCAGAAATTACTTTGCATAGAATGGAAGGAATCAAAACTACTGTTGTCCTGTAATTCTTGCTGCCACTGAAAACTGCATGAACAATGGAAAACCCTCACTGCTTGAAAGCAAAAGAAAGTTACCAGTGGAAGACTGAATAGTTAAGCAGAGGCAGATGTCCTAATAAGCGTAGGAATTGTTACTTCTTGTTAAGCAATCCTTCTGTAAAGAGTTGCATCTGCAGCACGCAAATTAAGACCAAGAAAGTGACGGGTCAGCTGCATCTCAGAACCAGTGTAAGATTTAAAAGAGCCAGATGTTTAACCCAATCCTGTGTATTTCATTGTGTACATTTCTACTCTCCTGTAGCATGGCACTTTGTTGCCACTGGTTCTGTGCCAGTTTTAGATTTCTAAGAAAATCTCCAGTGTTTGTAGTCCCTTGTAATGTACAGTGGTAATTTCAAAGTGATCTTGTGCTACAAATGAATAGTTAACTGGCCTAATATCACTGAAAAGCTATAGTGGAGAGACTTTTTTTCTTTCAGGCTTGTTCCATGATTTTTGTACTCTTTTCAGGCATTAGAAACCACTGCTCGCAATAGTTGTGTCCTAACAAAGTTAGAGTTGCTGTGTGTGGTTAACTTGCAGTGGAAAATCCTAGTATAACTTTTAAACAAGTGCTGCTGACTGAAATGTCTGCTGTGGTGGACAAAAGAGGTGCTTGTTTATGAATAAGGAAAGTTCAAGTTAACACTTTAATTGGAAATTTGCATAGTAACTTGCACAGTATAGATTTTGAATTAGCTTTTCTTTTCTTTCATTAGAACTACACTGAATTTGTCATTGGTTCTAAGGAATACCAGCGCACAGACTTAGCAAGAAGATGTTTTATTATATTCATGGTCTGCCTGTAAAATTTTCTCTTGGTCAAAGTGTGCGTGTAGGTTGGGCGTATAATTTGAACATTTTGCTCTCTCATGAAAGCAGTTCACAAGCTGGTTCCATAGTAACATTGCCCCTTGTATTGTCTGCAGTGGGGACACCCTATAATGGCTTCGTGCAATAACAAAATACAAACTACATGCATTAATGAATTTCACTTCGTACACTAGCATAGTGAAAGGAACAACATCCATGTACACATCATATGAACAAATAGATGTGCAGAAAACATGCAGATTGGCAGTAAAGAAAATGTGAGAATACTAACCGTGTGATGACTTTCTTCTAACACAGAGCAAAAATCCGGTTGCCTTTTTTCTCCCGCAGCCAGTATTGTCGGCTGGTAATCTGTAACTCTAGAGAGAGCTGCTGCTTTGTCTTGCCATATTACGTCCAAGTTTGTATCACCCCATTTAGTTTAGTAAGATAACAGAGCCACCTATCATACTTTTCTTCTACTCCAGAAGAGACAGAGGGATTGTGTAGCTGCTCTGCCGTCTTTGCCTGGCATTTGCATGCTGAAATGTGCTAACCAGCAACAGCTGACCTCACTTCCATATACAGCACATTTGGGCGTGTGTTTTTTTTTTAAAAAAACAAATGCATGGCTAGACTTAAAACAGTCAGCACACACATGATGTCACCAAAAAGTTAAAGAAAAAAGTTCCAAAGGATTTCCTATCCACAACCTTTAGAGAAGAGAGGGAATTGGGGAGAGGGAGGAGGGGGAGAAGCACAGTATGAACAAGGAGAGATTGTTTTCTGGTTGAACAGAGAAGGGCAGATGGGAAAACAATTAATAAGAGGTCAGGCAATTTAGAAACATTTTATTGCCCTGCCTAAAGATGGCTTTCGAGTTGTTGCAATAGTGAGCTTCGTTTAGACGGGAAGATTCTTAGAGGCTATGTACCTCAAGTTTTGCATAGCCAAGAATGGAAGAAGCAGACAGTAAAATATAACAGTAAAATGAGCCATTTTTAGTCCTTAAGAATGCGGAAGAGAATGTCACATTCAATTATTTAAGTTTACTTAATGAGAAACAGTTTGAGCAGCAGTAGTCATAAAGAAACTTTTTGTGCAAGTAAGGTAATGTTAACTCTTGTGTTTCCTGAGTATAGGAATATGTCAAGGACAAGAGTTTGCAAGAGAAATTCAATTTTTAAAGACCAGAACATGCCACCTTTGACAGAATCTGCCTTATGACAACTTAGGTGGAAGTGTTTGTTTTTTCTTTCAAAGAAAATACTTTGTTCCTATGTCTGTAGGTTGATATGACATCTCTTATTTTAGGATTTTATACTTTGCTAAAGATCTTTAGCAGATAATATGGAGCCAGTATCCTGCTAAAGTAATTCTGGAAGCCAGACTTCTGAACATTTACTTAAATTCTGCTAAGAAGAATTAGGTATTTACTTTTGCAGTGCTATGCAGTTACTCCAGTCCAAGGCCATTAATATGATTGAGGTTAGTCTGTAGTAACTCTGCATTAGGGATTGCGTTGTAGGTTTACTACTTAATGTGCTTTCTTCACCTCCCCTCTTTTATAACAGCTGCCACTATTATAGGGCAAGATCACTTCCTCAGTTACTCTGGCCACTTCTACAAAAATATTTTAGCACTCTTGGTAGTGGCATCAACTGGTACATCATAGGGTAATCAATCTTGACTCCATGCCAGGCAAACACTATACAGTTGCAGCATTGTTGTCAGTCATGCAATGAACACTGATGGCCCTTTGTTTATCCAAGAACAAAACTAAATCTAAAGAACATAGTTAAGTCTAAAACATCTCCCCCAGGGAGCCTTCAGTGAAAGAACTTCAGAAGACCTGCGTATTAAAATGGAGGTGGGTATCTTGGAAAAGCCTTACTGTAATGTTGGCTCCTTGGGGAAAAAATGTTCAACAAAAAGTCATTCTGGAAAGACCCATTCCCAGCAGGAATACATTTGATTGTTTTACAAGAATCAGGATTACCAGGCAGGAAGGATCTCTTTGACTTGTTCATTCAAATTCACAGTGTCACCAGCGTATCCAGCAGAAGCATGTTAGGCCTGGGATGTTACTGTGGCATCCTTTGGTTCAGAGAAATACCAACATAACACAGCAGATATTTTCAGTTTTGCTAATTAAAAAAAACCCTGTAAGAACAACAAGTTGGATTCAAAATACCATCAGCAGAGCTCTTCTAAAGGAACAGAATTTTTCCACCTCCACTTAACACTCAACTTGCCCATGTTCTCCTCGTGGGTAACAGATGTAAGTGCTGCCCTGCTGGATTAGACTAATAGTCCACCTGATCCAGCATCCCATTACCACCAGTAGTAATGCCACTGAACTCAGAGTTCCCATTCAGCTACCATAACTACTAGCCAGCGGACCTGTTCTCCACAAATCAGTCCAAACTCCTTTTAAATCCATCTAAGGCCTGGCGTGATCTGGTCCATAGGGTCGCGAAGAGTCGGACTCGACTGTGCGACTGAACAACAACAAAAGTCAGGGGTAATCATCACATCTCCGTGTCAGCTAACCACCACCTAAAAGTAGTTCTTCCTTTTGTCTGGCTTGAATGTTCTGCCAGTCAGTTTCATAGGATTATCTCAAATTCTGGTATTATGAGAGAGGGAGAAAACTTTCCCTCTATCCACTTTCTCTACACCTTGCATGATTTTGTAGATCTCTTACCATGCCACACCTCAATTATTTTTACTAAAAAAAAAACCCTCTGCATGTTCTAGCCTTGCCTCAGCTGCCTTAGCTACATTCCAACCCCGTGATCATTTTGGTTGCCTTTGTACTTTTTCCAGGTCTTTAGTATCTTGGGGAGGGGAGTTGCGTGATGACCAGAACAGGACATGTTATTCAAACTGAGGTCTAACCACATCCAGTTACTATAACATTAGTTTTATTTCAGTCCCTTTCTTGCTAAATATGAAGTCAATTTTTCAGCGAGTTATCCACCAAAGCACCAATGCCATTGTCAGTTCAGGAGCCCCCATCGGTATATTCATGGAATTAGGGAATTTTGCCCCAATGTCCATAATTTTTCATTTCCTTTGAATTTCATCTGCCATTTAATCATCCATTCACCTTTTCAGTGAGGTTGGCTTAGAGGTTGTTACAATACCTTTGTGTGTTCATCATCCAAACAATTTTGATGTCATCTGTACATTTTGCTAGTTAACTGCTCAGCTGTAGTTCTAGGCTATTTATTAAATAATTAAATAGCACCAATCCCAAAAATGATCTCTAGAGAAGCCCACTGTAGACTATTCGTCCTGCTGCTTTAACCACTTACCATTCCATAAAAGGACAAACCCTGTTACTACACAACTGCAGGAATAGAAGCTTTTGAGGCACCTTGTCAAATACTCCTGAAAATACAAGCGTAACATGTCTACTGGGCTACCTCTGTCCACATGCTTGTTAACTAAAGAGATATAACATTTCCAAAACTTTTGAAACCATGAGGGAAAAGCTTTTCCCTATTTTTTTTGGGAAAAAACCAGAAGGGTGTGTATGAAATATACGCAGTACTTACTTTCCTGTCAAACCCAAACTACTTTTTCAGATTTAGCAACATGAAATAAGCTATTTATAATCAGCATATTCAATTGTACTATTTGGCATATCTATGGAATTTAAAAGTATAACTATGTTAATTTTCTGTACAGAAAAAATATACCCAGTACTTGAGAAGGGGTTACAAACTGCAGCACCCTATGCTGCTATAGCACATGTATTTTTTTTATTTATGCCATCTGAGAGGTAGGAAAAATAAAATTTGAAAGTAGAAAATGAATTCTGTAGTAAACAAAAGAAAGTATTGTTTTGACTGAAACTCTTTCATAGTCACAGCAGGACTACAGCATGTTCTGGATATTAAGATAACTACTATTGAAAACACTGAATTATTTAATAGTGTATTGCTTTAAACTCATTATAGCATATTAATAGTTGAATAGACTATTTACATTTAAACAAAAAAGTCTTGGAAAATATTGCATGTGTTTCTAGTGTAAGAGGGGTTTTTCCCCAGTGCTTCCCCAAATTTCCATTGGAAAAATTGAGGCAGTTCTCAGACTTTTTCATACTATGCATTTTGAACTTGTGAAATCTTGCCTTAAGCGTTTTACTCATTCTAAAAGAGAAAATGTTTCATAAGAGTTGTTTTTCCCCAGTGTTCCCTGAAATTTTTCAGTTTTTCCATTGGGGGAAAGCCCTTGGGCAGGGAATGTTTTTCCCATTTTGGAGGTGGCCCTCCCATCTCTAGTTGACACTCAAAGAATAGATGGAGGCTGAGCTTGCGTATAAAAAAACTGTTTTGTTTTTCCTTAAATAAGGGCAAATCTTCTACATCTTTAACAACTCTGATTTTTATTAAGTTCTATTAATTTACCTAGGATAAAATTTAATTGTTTTATAGTTTACTTGGATGTCCCCCGGATCCCTTTTTTAATAAAACATTGTGATGTTGGACAGGGGTCATTTCGTAGAGGTGCAGGAGCTTATTAGCATAACTCATTAGCATAAATTATTTGCATATGCCCCACCCCCTGACAGCACCGGAAGTGTGTCAGAAGGCAACACCCACTGCTCAGGCTTCACTGAACAGTTTTGGATTGCTAGCTGTTGGGGGGGGGGGAGAGAACGTGCAGATCTGTCCTCACAGAGGAGGCAGAGCTTGTACCTGAATAAAACTTGGTCTTAAAGGTGCCACTGGACTGTTTTGGGCTTGGGGGGGGGGCGTCTCTGCAGCTTACCTGGCTGCTTCTTGCTCTGACTGAGGGCTGCTGGGAGCAGGGGGTGGGCCTTGTTGCATGTGCCTGCCCCCTAGGCTCTTTATGCCAGAGCTCTGCTCCGGCAGGAAATAACCCCTGATGTTGGATGTTTCTGGCATGTTAGCAACAAATTACATATTTTTATTAGAAGATCAGTAGTCTTATTTTTGAGTTAAGAACAGAAATGTAAAATTTACAGAAATTTTGAAGCCATGGGGGAGGAACGGGTTTTTCCCAATTCTTTAGAGGAAAAACAGAAATGGGTTTGTTTGTTTTTTAAATATCTGCAATACCTGTTGCCCTGTCAAACATAAACTAATTTTACTGCTTTAACAACAGAAAATGCATCATTTATAACTTAGCACATAAAATTGCAATATTTGACATATTTATGGTACCTTAGTTTTGTACAAGCAAAACTGCAGATGAACTGATATCTGAGAGACAACTGCAAGCTGAGGCTTCCTGTGCTATTTTGTCACATCTTTTGATAGCTGGTTAGAGAAAGCTGTCAATGGAAACTTTCCGTTTTCCTCTTTAGTGCAGTTTTTGCCCCACCTTCTTCTGATCTTTTTTTCTCCCTCTTGCAAGGTAAGGCAATAAGCTACTTTTTACTCAGTCTGTGGGTAAATGTGTTACAGTTGTTTGAAAAGGTCAACCACATCAGGTCAAAATGACAACAGAAGGAATGCAGCTGTTGAGAAACAGAAAGCCCTGCATGCTCCTTTCATGAAGATTAAGTATCCTTCTAGGTGCAGAAATGCATCTTCTACTAAAGAGCTGTGTATGTCTATAGCATGCCCACCTTGTCTTTAAAAGCATTTCACTCATTCAAAAAGAGAAAATATTTCATTGGAGGTTCCCCCCCGCAGTACTCCCCAAAATTTCCAGTTTTTCCATTGGAAGGGGGGGGGGACTTTGGAAAAGAGGGAGAATTTGGGGGCTTTTTCCAGGCTTTTACATCTCTAATTCAGAACTGTTGGATGTATATACTATCTGGACTCAGTGTCCTTGCTATTTTTAATTTGTAAGTTACCCCTAGAATGTCTGTAGAAACCTCTGTTTGACTCTATTTTGTATAAGCTAGGCTTTGACACACAGTGGACTGCGTAGTTCTGCTCTGACACTGCTAATTTTTAGAGACTGCTGCTTGTGTGTGTGTGTACCTGATTTAACATTAAATAATGTTGGTGGAGAGGCGGAATCTCAACCTGGATTGAGTTCATAATGTAACTCATGTTACATATACCTCTATAAAAGGTGCATTCATCTTATTCTGGCAGTAATAACCTGGTTGTCTTCGCCAATAGCAGAGGTATGTAACTCTTGGGAAGGGGGAGCTTAACTTGCAAACAGCTTTAAACTTAAAACTGAAATGAAAGCAAGTGTTCTGTCATATTGCACATTAATTGTCCACTTATATTGGGTGAATTTTAATTCATGGATTGGAGGACTAAGCTCCCTACCCATCACATGCCAAGGGCCTGTTTCTCTTTATCTTGTCCTTTGCCAAGCAGCCCCTTTTTCCTTCTTTGTTTTTCTCTGACTTTCTCATCCAGTCATTTGAATGTATATTGTTAAAAGCTGGCCCAACCTAAGGAACTGAAGGGAGAGAATAAAATCCTTTTTATGTCCTGATTCGATAATGACACACGAGAGGCTGATGGTAGTTCAAAAATAACAAACTGTTTTATTTAACTTGAGGGGAAATGGTCAGGTAGGAATCAGATATAGGACTTATGAGGTGAACAGGCAACAGGAATGAGGTAACTGTATAAAAATTAAATGCCAGATAATTCATCACATGTAATTGTTTCTGTTATTTAGACAGGTCTTTAAAAACTTGAGATTTCTTGGCAACCTCTGCTTACATAAACAAGCTAAAGCTTCTTGGTATCACAGACACTAAAGTTGGTGAAGGCAGGACCATTCAAACAAGTTCCAATTTCCCTTCTTAACCACTTAATAGGGATCACCCCCTTTTCTAGGAGCTATTTCTCTGAGGCTAGAATGAAGATCCTTCTTGATCCTCTCACTCCTTAGCCTTCCTTCCTAGTCAACTGTCAGTTCTTAACTGCCACTTTCAACTGAAGAATTCCATTTGAATCCCCTGTCATTCAACGTTCTCAGGATGGGTTACAGGATTAACCATTTACTGTCCATCACAGGGCCATAACCCCAAAATTGCTGGTTTTACGGGAGAAGGGTGTGGTGGAACAGTCCTGCTCTGGCCTGCAGGCCCTGTTCTACCCTGCCCTCCTGGGTTTTCCCAACACCTGGAGGAGATTTTCTTTTTCTGTGTTCAACCGTCACCACCACATGACCTATGTAGGAATTGTCCACTGGGAGGGTCCTCCAGAACTCAGGTAAGAGTTCTGTCCACTTCAATGGAATCAGCACCAAAGAGACCCTTCCTCCTTGCTCCCAGGAGTTTTATCTCTTTTCCCACCCACTGTCCAGGTCAGGCTTGGCCAAAGAAGCTTATCTTGAACTCCCCAGGAGTTCTTCCTGAAGGCTTTCTAGCCTTAATTCCTCCAAATCTCTGTTCCCTGTTTTTTTTGGGGGGGGGGCTGGATCCATTAGCATTTCTTAAAAGGTGGCTGAGGTGAGGCTGGAAAAGCAATTGAATTGACTTTCCCCCTTCTTACCTTTTCTCAGCCTAGAGAGAAAAACATTTTAAAAACTCAAGGTGAAAAATTCGTTTCTTCACAAAGGGTTCATCCAGCATTCATGTGAATGTTCTTTCCTAAACGTTGCCTTCCCAATCCCTTTACCAGCTCTGCTCACAATCACCCACTTCTTTCCTCCCATGTCAGAACATCACCCTGCAGGTTTCACCATCTAGTCTCCTTCCCTATATCCTGAAACAGCTCTCCTGTACTGCCCCCACCCATCTCTTTCACACCATTCCCCTTAGAGATATGGGCCAATTGCACATTCTTGCAACCAAAAGTCAATCAAAACTAAAAGCCACTTACGTGCTGTTTCTGTGTGGTTGTCTCTATCTCTGAGTGACTGAGAGAAAGGTATTTTGAATAGAGGATAAAGGTAAAGGTAAAGGTTCCCTTGCTCGAAAGCCAGTCGAATCCGACTCTAGGGTTGCGGTGCTCATCTCCGTTTCAAAGCCGAAGAGCCAGCGCTGTCCGAAGACGTTTCCGTGGTCATGTGGCCGGCATGACTAAACACCAAGGCGCACGGAACGCTGTTACCTTCCCACCGAAGTGGTCCCTATTTATCTACTTGCAATTTCTTGCTTTCGAACTGCTAGGTTGGCAGGAGCTGGAACTAGAGACAGGAGCTCACCCTGTCCTGCGGCACCCGGGTCTTGAACCGCTGAAGTACTGACCTTCCACAGCCTGCAGTTCAGCGTCTTAACCACTTGAGCCACCGCAGCTCCTGAATAGAGGATACAAGTTGTGAAATATTGGATTTTTTTGCCTTGCAGTTCTGTACTTAATACTTTGTGGCAAAGGGATGACTTCTGGGCTCAGTCTAGTCAATGAGTGTATGCAAAAGCAAAACACTGTGTTTTAAGTAAGTGATTTTTCTAATAAGCAGTGGACAGCAGTTCCATGGATGGTAGTTCTAGCCAATGTACGTTTAAAAGGCAGTAAAAACTCCTGAAGTTTTAATTAGTATACAGTAGATCATTGTATTACATTGTAATGTGTTAGCTGTTTTTGGAATGACTTTTTACTTCTGGGTCCTAGATAAAGGAATCTTTCTGCTCTTACCTTCAGGTATTTATCTCTCAGACTTGACATATATCGACTCAGCGTATCCATCCACAGGAAGTATTCTGGAAAATGAGCAGAGATCAAACTTAATGAATAACATACTTAGAATAATTTCAGATTTACAACAGTCTTGTGAATATGGTAAGTTTTATATTGTACTTTTATACCATACCATTGTAGGTAACTTTATGATCTTCAACGTGGTCTCTGTGCTTCACACCCATGGGATCTAGTGCACACGCGTTGGACCGATCAGTGCTGTAGCAAGCGTTTTTAATGGATTTTCGCGCCCAGTCCCTCGGGCATGTGCAGGAACCCCACCACGCATTCCCAGAGGGGTGGGCGCAGACATCCTGCCAGTTCCTTTCTTACCGCCGCGTTGAAAAGACCTCTTTCTTCATCGGTCTGATCAGTTCGCTGTTCGATTCACACCACCCGCCCTCCTTCCCCACTGCTGTCAGCTTCTACATTTTTGAATAGGGGTTGATTTGCATGCGCACTAGATCCCATGGGTGTGAATGCACAGATGACCACCAGTTACTGGTAAGCAACCCGCTTTTCAAGCAACTATGAGCCATTTCTTTTTAAAAGAAAGAGAGTGGTAGAAGAAAGATAAAACCCAGGATCTAAAGAATCACACAGATGTTCTCCATCACATGCCACAAGAGCAGGCCATTTTTGAAAATGAAGTGAGTTCCAAGAGTAGTTTCTTAAATGGAATAGGGGTCTGCCGTCAAATGCACTAAGCATATCTCAGCCCTTGGGTATGCCCTAAAGTAGTTTTGTGGATCCCAGCCATAACCTGGAGAAGTAAATGTAAGCAGGGGTATTTTGTCATTTAATTAGTTTACTAGACAACATGCAAAAGCAAAATGCTACTAAGAAATCTGAGTTTTTAAAAATAGTTAACATTTATATTTCAAGTGGCCCTTGGAGGCCACTTCCCTTTCTTTAGTACCTGGCATTGTAGAATATGATATTAAAATTAACTGCTGCTGAAGCAACAAATAGGCAGCTGTGGAGAAGGAGAAATGTTTTGGGAATATCTCTGATATTGCAGAAATCTCTAGCAGACTACAGTTATCTATATGATGTGTTGTTTCAGCCATTCATGCATTAATCTATAACGTCATGTATTCATGCATTTGTTTAAAATTGTTATCTTTTGGTGGGTTGTGTAAATTGTGTTAGGGAAGACGGTTGTGTCCATTGGTAAGCCAGGATGTTTATTAAATATTTCTAGGTAATTGTGCAATATTATGCTGTGTCTAACAGGACAGGGTAATAATTTGTTCTTTATAGCCATGCCCCGAAGTCCGTATGCATAAGAGATGAGATCCATAATTTGTCATTTGCAGTTGCCTCTCTAGCATTCCCCAGCAACAGTTTCTGAAGTCACTTGCACATTTGAGCCACTGGATCCATTCTTGTATTATGGTTGGTAGAAAAGATTTAAGTGTCACATTAGGAAATGTTGCCGAGGAGAAATATGGGGGAAGATATATAAACATGAATATAGGGTAAAAGTAGTGCTGCTTCTTCTTCCACCCCAGCAAATTTTATTTAGATTTCCCTTCATGAAATATGGTTGGCAAGAAGGATGCTGGTTCCCTTCATGGGTGCTCACCTGCTAGCTTATAGTTGGAGAGATTCATGGCACCTGGTATTTTTGAACCTAAAAAAGTTAGTCAGGAATAGAAAAGGGCCAACTCTAAAAGTCTAATAATAAAATGTACAAAAATATATGTGTGTGTTTATTCAACATAAATTAAAATAACAAACAAGGGCCCATTCATACCTCATATAAAACTATAAAAACATACAAGGGCTAATAAGATAGACCTAACACGTTTCGGCCTTTACAGGCCTTCCTCAGAGGTCTAATACATACAGAACATATTGGCTGATGTGCAAAAATACATCCAATTCTACATATACAAAATATGGAATAAAGACCAGAAATCAATTGTTCCAAAGTTTAACCACTGGGCAAGGAAAAAAAATACAGAAATACAAATGAAGCCTCCAGTGAAATCACATGTCCAGTGGTACTTCTCTCTGGTCAACTGTATATTCATCTAAGGTTGTACAGCCAAATGTTCCAAATAAAATGTTCCTTAGGTTAAAAGCAGTGTTGATCAAAAACTTTTCTATTCCTGACTAACCTTTTTAGGTTCCGAATTCTAGGTTTAGGTTCAGGGTTTTTTCCCTTTTTTCTTCTTTGACCTGGTATTTTTAGCCACTGTGTGACAGAGTGTTGGACTGGATGGGCCATTGGCCTGATCCAACATTGGCTTTTCTTATGTTGTTCTCCTTTGGCACAGTTGTCAGCCAAATGCCAGCTTATCTGTGACCGGAGACAGCATCACAAACAGTTCAGAACCATACAAAGAATGCAAGAAATACAATACTGTTAAATGAAAGGAAGATACAAAATAACTGACTTATACACTGTTTGCTATCTAGATATCTCTGTGCTGCCTCATGTTCAAAAATATCTGAATTCTGTTCAGTATATAGAAGAGCTTCAAAAGTTTGTGGAAGACGACAACTATAAGTAAGCATGAACACTAATGAATAAAAATGCATGTGGCTTTTTCCAAGTCTGAGCCTCATAAACTACAATAAAGGAAGGCAAAAATAAATGTCTGCTCTTTTGTTTTCTCAGTTCTTTGTATTTTTTTTTCTCTACAGTGTATAGACTTCCATTTTTCATGATGTCTTTCTTGCAACTCATCTGATTTGGGGTTAAACACCTATCTGCAAAATATGCCCTAGTAGTAACTGAAGTCTTGCAAATATCTAAGGAATGTTATGTCATTCTTTGTTCTATCTGGATGTAGTTCAGCTTCTCTATACTTTCCCCAGTCTGCCTACTTATCCCCAAGTCTGTCTTTAGGGCTAGATCTGTGTTCACAAATTGATTCTGGCTCTCTGAAAGTTGGGACTGGCAATCACAAACAGTGTTGGAAGATTTCCATGGAGTCATAATGCAGCCATAGTAGCATGGAATGGTTTGATCTCAAGATTCCTGCACAGAGCAAAACAAATAATAAATGTATACCTGCGTTTTCACAAGAATAAAATCGGTAGCTGTCTCCGTGTAGCTGATGTTGTTTGCAAACAAAAAATTTTGTTTTGTTTTTAATTCAGGCTTTCATTAAAGATAGAGCCTGGGACCAGCACTCCTCGTTCTGCTGCTTCTCGTGAAGATTTAGTAGGTAGGTGTTTATCGGAGGGGCAGCAGAGGTAGTTTATGAAACACCTCTTTGGTCTCATTCTACTGTGAAGTTGTCTATTATTAAAGTTATGTACCATTTACAATAGAACTTCTCAGAGCATTGTTTAGCCCAGGATTATGTTTCCAGCTTCCACGCCCATACTGGTGCTTCTCAGGCCTTCTCACCACAGTCCTTGCACCTCCTGAAAAGTTTCTAGAAGAGGTTGAAAGGTTACATTGGCTTAGGTTCCTCTGCTTTCTGTCTTACATGGATCCTTCTGCATACACAACCATGAATTTATCTGGGGTCATGTCCCTTGAGGCTCTCAAGACTTAGCAGGTTTCCAGAGCTCATTCACACCTTGAGAAGGGTACTACACAGGTCTTGCAAACTGAGGGCCATGGCTTCCTTGATTGAGTCAATCCATCTCATGTTGGGTCTTCCTGTTTTCCTGCTGCCTTCAATGTTTCTGGGCATTATTGTCTTTTCCAGTGACTCTTGTCTTCACTAATTCATGCTACTACCATGTTTATCCTATTATATTTACCTAGAAAAAAGGAAATGACACCCTGTTTCAGAGATGCCTATCATCCATTTTCTTTATATGATTTAGTTTTAAAACTGGGTTTTACAAAATGAAGCAAACTGCAATGTTGGCATTAAGTACAAAAGGTTTTTGCCTGTTTATAGACTGTTGATGTTGAAAAACCAAAGATCTTTGAACAATTGTGCAGTAAACATAGTTTCAGCCCTACTCTGCACACAGAAGCTGAAGGATTGTAATACAGCCATAAGTTCTAAGCTAAAAATGGTTTTGTTCATTCACAGGCCCTGAAGTTGGAGCTTCTCCACAAAGTATACGAAAAAATGCTGCAGCTGAAGGGGCATTGCTACCGCCAACTCCTCCATCCCCTAGGAACCTGATTTCACACGGTCATAGAAAATGTCACAGTTTAGGATACAAGTCAGTGGCTGGCTTTTAAATTAATTTTAAATACAATATTGTTTTAGCATGTTCACTTCCATTTTGTTATCAGTTTGATCTCAGAAGACCCGGAAATTATTTTTAAAAGCCACTCTGTTCACCATTTGGTTTAGCACTTCATGTACAGAACTGCTTAAATATCTCATAAGAGGTTTTTGCCTGTTTATAGATATATCAATATTGTATGCACATAGAAAGAAAACGAAAGAATGATGACAGATGTTGTGGTCACATAGAACACATAGAAGTTGCTTTCTCTTTAGCATGCCTACACCCAAAGCCCATCAGACATGTTGGGTGGCTCAAAAGGGGCTTGATATGCCTGCCCGCTTAGGATTACAAAAACAGGGAGGTTAAGCCATAGATAGCCTAGGATTCATGCTTAATAGCTGATTTTGGATCGGCCGGTCACAAATTGTGTGGGCAAGCTTTGTCAAAATTTGTACCGTTTGAAGTGTTCTCTCGATTTTCATGAGTTAATGAGACTAAGTGATCGGATCGTCTTCAGTAATTCCACAAAAAACCCTGAAAGGGGAAGGAAAAAAGTTATACAGACACATTAAG
>NW_015165924.1:0-6465 GCF_001447785.1 Gekko japonicus
AAGGAAGGAAGGAAGGAAGGAAGGATTCTCTGGATACCGAGGACAGAATTCTATGCAGCACCAGCATAAGAGGTTTCTGGAAATGGGTTTTCCCACATCTCCCTGCCCTCATTGTCCCTTAGAAAACCCTTAGAAAACTAATTGAATGGGTTGTGGGACAAGCATTGATCAAACAAGTGGCCAGATGAACCAGTGATGCCAGCAGTGTTCCCTCTAAGCTGAGTGAGTGTGAGCTAGCTCACAGTTTTCTTAGCCTCCAGCTCACACATCTTAGTCTCAGCTCAGGAAGGAGGGCTCCAGAGCAGACTAATTTACGCAGTAGCCAAATCGCTCACTGACAACTTTAATGCCAACAGCTCACAAAGTAGACTTTTCGCTCACAGGACTGCACAGCTCAGAGGGAGCATTAGTGGCCAGGTCCTGTTTTCTCCCCGGCAGGGGATTTGGGGGGGATGCCGGGAGGGGGCAGGGCCGTCCCCTGACACGATGACATCACACAGTGACATCACCCTAGGCAAGGATGCAGCGCCATGTGCACATGCCCCCTCCTGCTTTCCCACGACCATCTAAAGGGAACCTTCCTTTTAAATGGTTGAGGGGAAGCGGGGACTACCCATGCCTGCCCTGCAAGCAGCAAACTCGCCACTTGCAGGGCGAGTGTGAGTGGCTCCCCCATTAAAAGAGCAGGTGCCTTGCACACAGTGAACTCACCACTTGCAGGGTGAGTACAAGTGGCTCCCACTCTTTTAATGCGAGGCCATGGACAACTGTTGGGGGCGGGGCTTCCCCAGCTGGCCAGCATCTGGGGGCAGCCCCAAATCCCCCCCCCCCGAGGACTGGCATCCCTAGTGACATCACTGATGGGAGAGGCCGAAAGGGGTTATTTCTTCTTGCTTTCCTCTCCTCAGTGCAGGTGGGCCTTCTGCCGCCTGGGCTTTCTTTCATCCACATGGGCCCATCACTGGCCCCTTTTTGAAGTTTGCAGAGGTTGGTTGTTGGGGAAAAGAGGGAGGTGGGGCTGCAAAGAATTCAGCCCTAGTTCTTCATGCCACACGAATTAGCCCATGTTCGTGTGACTGCTTTCTTGTAAACAAATGGAACGGGTGCCCAGTATCGAAGATGACATTTTCCTGAGCTGGAGGAAGAGAGAAGTAGTCCTTAGTCCCCAAATCCACTGGTTGTGAGACCGTCTCGTGGGGTGTTGGTCATGGCTAATTCAAAGGGTTGAAATTGGCCTGGCTTGGGGTGTCGGGGAGAGGGTGGGAGTCCTGTTGGTGTGTCGTTTGCCCAGCTCACCAGTGGACGTCAGAGGCAGTGGCTCAGGGGACCCTGTGTTTCCATAGACTGTTGGTCTTGGGGGACTCTAACATCCACACAAAGACTTCCTAACTTTGTGCAGTCTCAGATTTTTTGGCTGCCATGGAAACACTGGGACTCTCCCACGTTGTATTGACCCCCCCATGCATGAAGCAGGCCATACCACTAGATTTGATCTTTTGCACAGGGCTTGATCCAAATAGTGCAATTGTTTGTGAACCGGTGCCGTGGTCAGACCACTTCCTCGTAATGGTCGGTTTTGGGGGGGGGCATTTCCTCCTGCAAGGGCGATGAGTTTATTTATGCTTGCCCATGGAGACTAATGGATCCTGATGGTTTCCAAAATGCTTTCTGTGATTTATCTGGACCTGCCGGCAGTTCCCTAAATGAGCTGACTGAGAGTCAGTTTGGTGTAGTGGTTAGGAGTTTGGACTCTAATCTGGGAGAACCGGGTTTGATTGCACACCACATGCAGCTGCTGGGGTGACCTTGGGTCAGTCACACAAGTTCTGTCAGAGCTGTTCTCTCAAGAGCAGTTCTCAAAAGAGCTCTCTCAGCCCCACCTACCTCACAGGGTGTCTGTTGTGGGGAGGGGAAGGGAAAGGAGATTGTAAGCCACTCTGAGACTCTGAGTGAAGGGTGGGGTATAAATCCAATCTCCTCCTCCTCCTTCTTGGAATAGAGGCCTTCAGGAAGCTATCAATTGGATTGCTCCCTGATGCCCTCTGCACCCTTGTGTCTCTGTGGCTCCTTGGTATAATGAAAGTCGAAGCGATTTTAAGGGGTTGCTCAAACGGCTAGAAGAGAACTGGCAGTTAACATGGGATGAAGCTGTGACAACACGCTATAGAGTCCAATTGAAGGCCTGTGAGGTGGCAGTGAAAGCGGCGAAAATAGAGTATTTTACCTCCTCCATTGCATCCGCTAGCTCACAACCAGCTCCGTTATTCAGATTCGTTCGACAACTGACCACCCCTTTGGTGTGTCCTAAAACTGATGCTAATTTAGCTCTCAACTAAGGGTGCGTTCAGACGGCTCTTTATATCCGTGCGAGGCACAAGTGCCTCGTGGATTTAAATGTAATGTCCAGACATCAACATCTGGGAAACATCCATCTTCCATGAGCATCCTGTTTTGCCACACTTCGGAGCCGTACTAAAAAGGTACTAGTTAAAATCTGGAGTTTTCGGTTCCGACGGGCCAATCGCGGACTTGCCCCCGTCTGATCGTTCCAGCGCGCAATTAAAAAATGGCACTCGTTTGGGATGTCAGACCATCCCGAATGGGCGCCATTTTTGAAAAATCTTGATTCTGCGCATGCGCAGATAAACAAGGCCACGATATCACACCTATGCACATGCGCAAAAAGTTTTTTTTTAAAAAAAAAATACCCACCGCGCCTGCCTCCTTCAGTGGACACTGTCTAGACAATCCACAGTGGAAGCAGCGCGCGGTAAGGCAATTCCCCCGGGGGATGTCTGGTCGTGCGCGGACAAGCTTAAAAGATCGGGATCAAATTTGAGCCGGCACAATGGCGGGATTAGCTGGCCGTCTGAACGCACATCCTTTTGTGAACTTTTTAACGGATAAAGTCTCTCAGCTGCCCTGAGCCTGTTCGTGGGGAGGGCGGGGTATAAATGTAATAAAATAAAGCCCCACCTGGAGTTGCCTGCTGAATTTGATAACAGTAGTGGGGTGGGGGCTCCGCTTGCACCTTCTGGTTCTTTTTTGGAGTCTTTTTGCTTGCTCGCCCTTGCAGATGTTGACAGGACCCTGACAGCTGTGAAGCCAACTACCTGCTCCTTGGATCCTTGTCTCTCGTGGCGGGTAAAATCATGCCACGAAGTGGGAAGAGGCCCTTTGAGACAGATAATTAATTTTTCTCTCTCAGGCCTATTTCCCAGCTCCTTTAAGGAGGCAGTCGTTTTGCTAAAGAAACCCTCCTTAGATCCAGGGCTGTTTTTGGGCAGGAACACGTAGGAACGGAGTTCCGGCTGGCTTCAGAGTTGGCCGCGCCCACTACAGCCAAAACCTCTGTGTGCCTGGCTACAGAGGGAAGGCCTGGAGAGTGAACCCCCACTGGTGACTCCGAGGCAGATGGGCCAGGGCCCCCCCCCCCCGGAAGGATCGGGAAGGCATTTAAATGTCTCCCCGTGCCTTCCCTGGCCTGTCCAAGGGCCGGCTTTCCGGGCTCCCTGCAGCCATGGACGCCGGGGCAAGCCAAGGGAAGGCATGGGGTGTGGCCTAATATGCCAATGAGTTTCTGCTGCTGGGTGTGGCCTATTATGCTAATGAGTTCCTGCTGGGCTTTTTCTACAAAAAAAGCCCTGCTTAGATCAATAGGAGCCGACCAACTACCTCCCAGTGTCTAATCTACGTTTTCTGGGGAAGATAATTGAGCGAGCATTGGCCGAGCAGCTCCAGGTTTTCCTGGATGAAACATCTGCCCTGGACCCTTTTCAATTGGGTTTCAGCCCTGGCTTTGAGACCGAGACAGCACTGGTCGCTTTGGCTGACAATCTCTGTTTACATCTGGATAAAGGCACACCGGCCCTGTGGATCCTTCTGGATCTATCAATGGCCTTCGATACAAGAGTTGTGACAAGTTATCCCTTTAGTCCTTTGATTCTGTGAACCTGAATCAATGAATCGATGGGGGGAAATAATCCTGCTTAAAATATTTGATTTTTTAAATGATTTAATGATTCTAAAACCATTGTTGTACTTGGCCACATATTTTCATCTACGAAAACATTTGAGGGAACATTACATTAGTAAGAAATGCATATACAGGTTAGGACTGAAATGTCCCAATGTGTAAGCCACCTTTTTGGACCTGCGGGTGCCTTTGGAATCTGATACAGTGTGGTGGGCCTCACGATGGCCGCCACAGGAGGCAGCTCCAGCCACAAAATAGCCGCCACGGCTTTTGTTCAGTCGCCCAGTGAAGATCCTTGTTCTGCAGTGGCAGACAGAGCCAAAGCAATATCTTTTTAAAAAAAAATCAGCACAGTCAATCAAATCTCCAGTGGCTCATCAGAAACCTTGCTGGGGGAAAAAAACCCATCTGGCCCCATCCACTTTTTAGAAGCACTTGGTGAGTTTCAGGAAAGGTGACGGTGGGGGCCATCTGATGCCCATGGGCACCATGTTGGAGACCCTTCATTTAAGCATTAGATCAAATGCTGTCCAGTCTTGGCCTTGTATTCTGCAACCATTTTAGGGCTGCCAAGTCCCCCCGGGAGGCTGAAAAAACCCCGCCCCAGAGGCCCATTCCCTGACGCCGGGGAATCGGGCCCCGGGGGGAACCCCGCCCCAGCGTGCACGTCACAGGGAAGTGACGTCATGACGCCGGGAACACTGGGGGCGGGGCCATGGCCATACAAGGGAAAACTCTATGGTTTTCCCTTGTATGGTCGTGGCCCCGCCCCCAGCGTGCCCGGCGTCATGACGTCACTTCCCTGTGACGTGCATGCGGCGCGCCGGGATCCGCACGGGAGTCCCCCGCCGGCAAGGTAAGTGCCACTTGGCAACCCTAAACCATTTTACTATTTCCTCCTGCCCCCTTTTGGTTTTTGTTTTATATTTTTATATGTGCATGTTGGAGGGGGGCTCCCCCGCTTCTGGGGGCATCAATCCACCCCCAGCCAGCTGGCCAGCAGGGGAAGCCCTGCCCCTGAGAGTGACCACCCGCCGGGCCACCCCTCTCCCTCCCCTCCTGCCCAATTTAAAGGGCTACAGCTGATCGGCAGGGACCACAAATCTAGCAGAAGGGAGGCCTCAGGGGTGCAGACTGTGGCGCACGGGGCTGGGGGAAATCAGGGACCTAGCAACCCTAGTGCGTGTGTGTGTGTGTGTGTGTGTGTGTGTGTGTACCTGGAAGTCATGGCAGCCTCTGGCTACTGACCCCTACTGGGGTCACGGAGGCTATTCAGAGAGGAGGTGGCTGAAGAAAGCCTGCTTCCATCTCCCGGCTGCTGGTATCCCAATGAGGTCTCCCATCCAAGTTCTTGCCAGAGTCCACCCTGCTTAGCTTCCACGATCTGACAAGATCGGGCTTGCCTTGGCTACCCAGGTTAGGCCGATCCCGAAACCATTTTTATGGGCTGTGCCATACGAGTAACAGTAGGGCTCCAGCTAAAGTGAAGCAAACAAAAATTACTGTTCTGATTCCTTTGATTTAGGAATCAATGTCAGGTTCGCATCTGAATGTAGTTGTAGTGATATAATTTTCTGACATTCTCAGTGCAGTGCGGTTGAGATGAAGTTCAGTGACAACAATATTTTATTCTCAGGAAGCTTTCTAAGTGCATCCTGCTCATGTGAGAAATAAACAAAGCAGACGTGCCTTATAGAAAGCAGTTCCGTCTCTGCAGTCGGGCGCAATTTCCAATTGCAGCCACCATTAGATAACCAAGGACCTGATTGGCAAATATGCATTAAAATGAGTTTGGTTATGCTCAGTTTTATAAGCTGTGATTTGCGGTGTAGATAGTGTTTTTTTGTTTTTTGGTTTTTTTTGCTACATTACACTGGTTCCAGCTATAGGCACAGTCCTGCCGGTTCAACTTTCCCATTAAAATCAGTGCTTATATTTATTACTAGTAAGGAAAGCCCGTCGTGGCGGTAGACGACGGGCCCTAGATAGGAAGGAAGGGCGAGTGGAAGGGAGGAATGGAGAAGAGGAGGTAGAGAGAGAGAGACAGAGGTAGATAGGGGGGAAAGAGAGAAAAGGGGTGGAGACAGAGTGGGGTTAGTGGTAGTAATTTGGAAAGAAAGGAAGGGAGAAAGGAAGGAAGGAAGGAAGGAAGGAAGGAAGGAAGGAAGGAAGGAAGATGGGTAGAAAGACAGAGATTGAAAGAGAGTGAATGGGAGGAAGGATAGTTGTGAAGGAAGAAGGGCAGAGAAACAGAGGGGGGAAACAGAGTGGGTGAGAGAGAGAATGTTGGGAGGGGAGAGAGAGAAAAAGGAGGGGGGGAGGGGACCCGGCCTGGACTGTGGACAGGGCCCGGGGGGAAGCGGTGGACGGAGGGCTGGGCTGAAAGCGTCCCTTACCGTATGTGGGGAAGATGGCCGCTCAGAAGAGCTGGCTCCGATGACTGGCTCCCTCCCCTCCCAGCCACCCAGCCAATGGCAGGGCAGGTTGGC